>NC_133651.1:153609770-153909770 GCF_009905375.1 Apium graveolens | reverse complement strand
TATTATGACCTCATCACAATCCATAAAAAGCTTTACTCTAAACTGTGGTATATCTTATTTAAACATTTAAATAGATAGAGCCCGCAATAAAAACAAAAAAAGTCTTTTATTAATATCAATGAAATCAAAACAGATTACATAAAAGTTATTCCTAAATCCTCATACATGATTGGACTTAGGACATATCTCTTTCAATCTCCAACTTGTACTAAAGCCAATCACTCTGGTATCTAATACCCATCTTGTCTTTATGACGATCAAAGTGACTCTGAGAAAGTGGCTTTGTGAGTGGGTCTGCTACGTTGTTATGTGTGTCAACTCTCTCGACGTTGACATCTCCTCTTTCAACAATCTCCCTAATCAGATGAAAGCGCCGCAGGACATGTTTGGAATTTTTATGAGACCTAGGTTCCTTGGCTTGTGCTATTGCTACGTTGTTATCACAATACAACACAATAGGCTCTTCAACACTAGGAACAACTCCCAACTCAGAAACAAATTTCCTCATCCAAACGGCTTCTTTTGCAGCCTCACTTGCAGCTATATATTCTGCTTCCGCTGTGGAGTCAGCCGTTGTAGACTGTTTGGAACTCTTCCAACTAATCGCACCACCATTCAGAGTAAACACGTACCCTGACATGGATTTGCTATCACTTTCTGATTGAAAACTAGAGTCAGTATAATCCTTTATTTTCAACTCAGATTCACCACCAAAAACAAGAAAAATGTCCTGAGTCCTTCTCAAGTACTTAAGGATGTTTTTCACTGCTTTCCAGTGGTCTTCACCTGGATTTGACTGATATCTGCTCGTCACACTAATTGAATAAGCAACATCAGGCCTTGTACACAACATCGCGTACATGATAGATCCTATTGCTCAAGCATAAGGAATCTTACTCATATGCTCTCTTTCCTCAGGTGTCTTAAGAGACATTTTTTCAGAAAGGGACACTCCATGGCTCATCGGTATGAGACCTCTTTTGGAGTTTTCCATGCTAAACCTTTTAAGCACTTTCTGGATGTATGTACCCTGGGTAAGACCTATCATTCTTCTAGATCTATCTCTATAGATCTTCATACCGAGAATGTAAGATGCTTCTCCCAAGTCCATCATGGTGAAGTTCTTTGATAGCCACACTTTGACTGATTGTAGCATCGGTATATCATTTCCTATAAGAAGTATATCATCCACATACAATATAAGAAATGTTACCGTGCTCCCACTAACCTTCTTGTAGACACATGGTTCATCTATGTTTTTGATAAAACCAAACTCTTTGATTGTCTCATCAAAACGGATGTTCCATCTACGGGAAGCTTGCCTTAAACCATATATGGTTCACAACAGCTTACACACTAGGTGTTCATTTCCCTTGAAAAGAAAACCCTCTGGCTGTGTCATATACACTTCCTCCTCAAGTTCCCCATTGAGGAAGGCCGTTTTCACATCCATTTGCCAGATCTCATAGTCGTAGTAAGCAGCTATCGCAAGCAAAATCCGAACTGATTTTAACAGGGCTACAGGCGAAAAAGTTTCATCAACGTCAATCCCTTGCCTTTGTTTGAATCCTTTTGCCACGAGCCTGGCCTTATAGGTCTCCACCTGGACATCTGCTCCAATCTTTCTTTTGTATACCCACTTACACCCAATAGGCTTAACACCTTCAGGCGCCTCAACCAGAGTCCATACTTGGTTGGTATACATAGATTCCATTTCGGATTTCATCCAAACTCTAAACATACAAGAATCATGTTCTCATGAACTATAACAAACAAAACCAAACCTAATACTCAAAGTAAAGTTAGGATTTGGAGGGGTTATACCTTCCTTGGAGAGTGGAGAATCAAGAGAATGGCTTGGAATCACCCTTAAAGTCCTTATCCAAGCTTAATCTAAACAAAACTTCAAGAACAAACAAATTTAGTTCTTGAAAAACACTATTCACCATCTTCTTCCATGATTTTTAGGAAGAGATTGAGGATGATTTAGGAGCTCAAACTTATAGGATATTCATAACTATGCATAAGGAGTCTTAGATAATTACCTTGTAATTTAACAAAGCTTGGAACTATGATTTTGACTTTCTTGCTTTGGAAAATAAGAAGAAGCCGAGAGCAAGGTGAAGAAAATGAAATAATCTTTGTGTTTTGGGTGAAATGATTGTTGGTTGGTCGTTTTTAGCTTGATTTTGGTTAATTACCTTTTTAACCATGAACTTTGTGTGGTTTTAAATCAACCACACCTCCTTCCCCCTTATGTCATGCTTATGTCACCTTGTTATGTCATCATCCCTTACTTGCCCTCTTCTCATTGGTTTGATGACATCATCCCCTCTAATCTCTTTGATTAGCTTTTAATTATTTGGCTAATGACCGCTGATCTGTTATACGGTTCGCTTAACTTTCGTTTTCGTTTATCATTTGAGGGATCATACCCGGGATCTTATTACTTAGGTTTCCTTAACCTTTCTCAATACATTATTTTCCTTTTTATGATCCTCTCTTATAATCCTTGAATTTAAATCATTTTTATTCTGTTACCTTATACTCAATTCTTTCTGTATCTGGTAGATTTCTGGGAAAAATCAAAGTGTTCGGATTTGGATTCTGACGATCTTTACATACACTTATATACCACATAGAGTACTAATAATATCCCAGAAGATCAATAAAAGAACCCCTACATAGTGTGGCATGAAAAGTTTTCTTATTCAGCAAAACACTATTCATAAGGGTTTCAAAAATTCCAAAAATTGGGGTTATTACAGTCTCCCCTCCTTAAAAGGATTCCGTCCCGGAATCAGTTAGAAAATGAGTAGGGATACTTTCTTAGCATTGCACTTTCTAACTCTTACGTAATTTTCCCACATTGTGGTTCTACCATCAAATTCTGACTAGTTTGATAACTCTTCTCCTAAGCACTTGTCCCTTTTTCAGTCTATAACCCTTTCTGGTTGCTCCATATAGGTTACGTCTGGTTGCATGTCTATGCGCTCATATGCCCCTATTTATCTGTCATCCGAATTACACTTCCTTAACATTGATACGTGAAACACGTTATGACTTGCTACAAGTTCGGGGGTAGGGCTAGCTCGTATGCTAACTTCCCAATACGTCTTAATATATCCAAGGGTCCAATAAATTGTAGACTTAGCTTTCCTTTCTTTCCGAACCTCATCAATCCTTTCCAAGGGATACCTTTAACATCACTAGGTCCCCTATTTCATAATACTCTTTGTCCTTTCATTGTCAAATCAGCATACTTCTTATGTCCATCTTGGGCTACTCCCAGCCGTCCTCTGATTAGATCTATTATATTCTTGGTCCTTTGGACCACTGCTGGTCCGCGCATCTTGCGCTCTACAACTTTATCCTAACATAAGGGAGATCGACATTGTCTTCCCTCAAAGATCTCATAAGACGACATCTCGATACCTGACATACGATCTATTATCGTGAGAAAACTCATCCGCGTTAAGTGACCATTCCAAATTCTTCCAAGTCTATTGCACAGACTCTTATTATAGCTTTTAGCATTAGAGCTTTTGCTTCTCAATACCCATTCATTTCCAGTTCGTAATCGCTACTACCTTCCGTTCCTAATATTATACTGGTTATACTTTTGCTCGTTAGCGTTCTATAACCTTTTTAATTACCACGTCCACCTTAGTATCACTAACGCATTAGAATCGGAATACCACCGTACTAATACTACCTCCTTTAGCTGCTTCGATCTACGAAAGCTTGATCAATCATATAGAAGTAAAGGAATTTGTTGAGAGATCACTATGATCATGAACACTTGTTCTATTGCATAGTTAGTACAGAAGGTGGCCAGCCTTTAGTACTTGACAGGCAATTAAACAATAGATGGTATCCTCCTAGGCTTCTATCACACAGATAGATAGTCATTCGGCAATACCTCCCCTTCTGGAAGGGTTGTTCTTCTCAGCTTATATGAAATGAAAAGGAGAGAAAAGAACGAATTGAAGAGAATTGTATATATGAAAAAAAATATACTGCCACAAAATATCTGGCTTGGAGTCTACCTCTGAACTATAGAGGTTTGACATAGGAGAACCAAACATATATGTATATGAATCCACATCAAGTACAATAGCATCGCATTTCACATGCTTAAATATTTACTATTCCATCCATCATTCTATGGACCCATGCTCTTGCTCGAGCTTATACACAATCACCTTTGAAACTCCCTCGACATCGAAAATCGAATCTGGGATTTCATTCTTGACATCACCGTTACTAGAATTCTATGCTTGCACTGCAACCTTCCTCGTATAGTAATATGACTCTCTATTGATAAGAAGGAATAAATATTCAATAGGTAGATAATCTACTTAATTAGTCTATCAATGATAACTTATACACCACCACGACCCAATTAGTGGTACTCAATCTCATGGTTGTAATCGACTCATTACTCGCAGAATCATTGCTGCATTACTATGGTCCACCACCGACCTACTGTCGACATTCACTTTCCATGAAATCTTAATATGTAACCATACAGAGTCCATACATGTCGTATAGAATACTTCTAAGGAGTTAACATAATCACCAATCATAATTCATGAAGAACACTCCAAACTCTGACGTACTTTTATGACATGAAGTAGATAAAATTGCAGAAGAGTTTCAGTCAAAGCAACGATAGCAGGTTAATACCATTCTTAATCGTATGCCTTAAATAGAAGACTTAACTCAAGGGTTCGTCTAGTCCTTTTTGAAACATGGTCCTGGCTTATCTCAAGATAGTATCTTCTGAGATAGATAGCCCGCTCATGGCGATTACACGAATTAAACCTTTACCAACTACTATTACGGTTGGGTATTGCACAGTCATCAGAAGGAATGTCAATCTTCCAAACTATAATACAACCTTCATAGCTTTAACCATCATCATTGTATTCCTTTGGCACAAGCGCCTATAATTATCCTCTTACCTTTAAAGTGTCGGCCACCTCTTTGGCCTTTCCTGATAGTAAAATTTCCTTACAGTCAATGTCATTTTAACCACCTCCAAATAAATTTTCTACCTCATTTTAATCACAGCTTATGTGAAGATGCTTTTCTTAAGTCCTGGTGAGAAGAAAAAAAAATCACCATTTTTTTTCATAAGTCATTGCCTTAGTCTTTAGATGTGAACATTGCCACGACTGACTCTCGATCATACTTAGGACGTCTCTTATCTTGGGTCCTTCTTGTTTTCACCAATCTCGACCCTCATTAGGTCGATCTATACTTTCTTATGGTTCAACACGTGCCCCACCTGGCATTATTATAATTACGTCACATTTCCTTTATCAAAATTTCTATTCTTGAGAACTTTGAATATTACCTTTTTCCTTGTAAAACCTCTAAGGTTATCCTTAAATCGTTCCTCCTGTATTCCCTAGATACCGGGCATATCAAAATACCATTTATTAATACCAGAATCATTGTCTATATACTTCTGAAAAATTTCTCCACTGATTCTTACAGGTTGTTATTACCTTAATCCTTTCCAATTCATACTATCAAAACTCATACTATCCCTATTAAGGGTGAAATGCCAACCTTTATGCATTCCCCTAGGATTCATTTTAAGTTACCGATGTTCTATCCTTAATTCCACCTTTAAAAAGGTACTTGCATCCTTCCATGGATAAATCAAGTCTTATATCCTTGATAGATTATCTTATTCAATCATTCCCACCTTGATAGTTTATACCAATTTCACGATAGCATCCTTATTCAAACTGAGGTCAACCCATATGGCCTTCAAAAGATAACAATGGTTACCCGTTTTTCTTTCCTAATTTGGTAATGACAACAGGGATGTTCTGGAAGATATTGGTCGTGTTCAACGTGAACTTCTTCTTAATAATTCCTCATTTACTTTTGTTGTTTATCTCAACAGTCATCTCAATGTTGGGATGTCTTTCATGCCTGGCGTCTCCCTTTCTGGGTATCATGCCACCGGTCTTACACTTCACATTCCTGAAGGTCACTCCCTTCATCCAATTTTCCTAATTTCCTACTTTCTTGTCTCCTCAGTCTATCTGTGTCTCATTATTTATCCTTCGAACTATCTCAAGGTTTCCTCGAATCCTCCCAACTTAAAGGGGATAAAATATACATAACTCTTATGCCTTCAACCATCAACTTTAACTCATGGTGAATCACCCTCATCCCAATGATTACATACTTTTCTATTTCTATTGCTACGAGTCTTTAGGGTTTCCTCATACCCGACTCCCTTATCATTCCTCAAACTCTATTGCCTTTATATTCCTTTCCACTTCAGTTTCTTTTTATTTTCCTTTCTCTTATCATTATTTCATGAACCAACACAACATAAGCATTGATTTCATACATCCCATCATTCTGGATTCGTGTCCTCAGAACGAATCTTGACAACTTTTACAACTTAGATTCATAATTCATCATACTCTTCTGCCTTTGTGCTGGCTCTAAAGCTTTTACACTACCTCCATAACCTTGGGAAGTACTTTCCTGAAAACAATTGACTAACTTTTAATCAGTTTATTCTAACCTCTGGCTCTATGCCTTTCTTGGTCTTTCACCAGCGGGTGGCCTCTCTCTTAGGAGGGTAAGTGACAAAAACAGTCTTTCGTGATTCGTAACTCATTTAGAATCTCAAATGATTCCTATATTTCCTTTAGCTAAGCTCTTAACTCGACTGGGTCAGCTTGTTCCTTGGAACTCTAAGAGCTTAGCGACTTAAAGAACCTGAAAGAATTTCTCACTGCATTGTTTCCTCAAGGTGGTGGTTGGGAATAAAAGTATAAGTTCTGTTTAGACAGGTCCATGAATTGTCGTATAGGAGTACCGTCTCGGGTCCCCTTTCCTTACTCGATCCCGTTTCCATAGTCTGAACATTCTCTCATTCTCCCCATAATCGGGGTCATCCTACATGTTTTAAATCCTCATTTTCCACTCCATTATGTTATGGGTTCCTTCTGACTTGATGGCGACCTCCCTGACTATCACGTTCAGGGTTTGCTCTAAATCTTATTCCTCAAACTAGCTTTTATATAAGATTTCATCTTTAAGCTCTTGAACATTTGGAACCCAAATTCTGTAGGAATACCTCATTATTCCCTTATCATCTTTCTCGGTATTAATCTCTTATCTATTTGTTGGCTCTCTGCCTTCATTCATCACTTTTTCTGGCATAATATGTTCTTTTCCAATAATTCGGGTTGTATTGCAATCTCAAACAGCTTTTCAGTACCGGATCCGATTACCTTCATATCTATTTCCATTTTCTCAAAATCTCTTATCAACTTTCCCAAAGACATTATCATCTTGAGTCTCTCCTTTACACTAAGGGCATTAGCCACCATTTTGGCTTTCCCTGGATGATAAAGAATCTCATAATCGTAATCCTTGATTAGCTCTAATCACCTCCTCTGGCACACATTGAGCTCTTCCTGCGTGAAAATGCACTAGAGCACTTATGGCTTGTGTAAATCTCGCACTTCTCTCCATACAAGTAGTGCCTCCAATCTTTAGGGCAAAACTATTGCCACGAGCCCAAGCTCATGGGTGGGGATATCGAATTTTATATTCCCTTAGATGTCTTGACGCGTACGCGATTACCTTGTTGTGCTGTATAAGAAGCACCTTAATTCCTTATGCGAAGCGTCACTACAGATCACAAAATCTTCTTTTCCATCCGGCAATGCCATCATAGGGGCCGTCACCAATCTTTGCTTCAGTTCTTAAAGGCTGTTCTCGCATTTCTCTGTCCATTCGAACTTCTCAGTCTTATGAGTAAGCCGCGTTAAAGGGGCTACTATCTTTACAAACTTGAACGAACCTCCGGTAGTGACCGGCCAATCCTACCTCTGGTAGTTTCCCTAACCATGGTCATTAATTCCTCAATGGTCCTTTATTCATTCTTGTTAGGATCCTCCACGAGATCCTCCTCAGCAACAATCCCATCTAGGACAACATCCTCAACCACTACATCCTCAATATGAACATCATCTGGTCGTGCGTTAGGACGCTCTATCGGATCCACAATCCGATCTCCAATTAGTAATAAAACATCATCACGCTGTTGCTCCTCAACCTTAGGGTTCGGAGTCCCGCTACCATCTACGATAACGAACTACGCTTCTACCACGATATTTATAAGGGTTCCCATAAGGGTTTTAACTGTCAGTACTACGTTAGGTAGCCCGACTATGAACTTGGCAAGAGTTCTTATTATCTTAATGAACTTATTATCTTAACATCACATCATCTCTGAGGTTTATAACTCTTAGCTCTGATACCATTTCTGTAACACCCCCAAATCCGGGGTCGGGGATCCGGGTCGTCACGAGTTCCATTTCCCTTAATAACACCCAATCTTAATAAACAATCAACTACTCTGTACTGTGACCCCACATTAAACACACACACCACAAGTTATAGTCTCAGAGATGAATATCCAAAAATAACACGAGTCATTTTATTCCAAAATTCTATGCCATTACACCTTAAAAGGGTTTCTGAATAGATTTACATTTCTTTGCCATTATTACAATTAATAAAGATACATAAGTCTGGTACATCAAAAGTTGAAATCCTATCATATTGGTAGTTCCTACCTCAGCTACAGCGACATCAACGCCTATAGGAAACTGCGGAACGTTTCCTATCCGCTCGCGAATTGGGAGCTTGGTCATGTTCATCTTTTATATCTGTTGTTGTGTGATGAAAGAAGAAAGCAAGGGTGAGCAACAAGCCCACCAAAATAATATGTATAATGATTAACAATATATGAGCATTCTCATAGTACTCATGAAAGTCTTGGTCAAGAAGAAATGAACCAAGCTGATATCTTAACGCGACCAAGTCGCAAAATATTCAGTATATATACATATATACTTTTCACAATCTTTGAAATCCTCTGACATGTATAATATACACAGAGTTCCAGTTTATAACTGTATAAAAATATCGTTGCAAGGTGATCTCATATATCCAACCTTGTCTCAACGTTTTTCTGAAAATCTTTGTCATGCATAAGATAATCATTAACTAGATATAAGTTTAAAAGATGAAGTTACAAGATACTCCAATATACTTATATCTTTTCCGAATACTACTTAAACTACCACCGTTCAAGTTATAATTAGTTTCAAAAGTTCATCATATTGATGAGACTACAAGGTAAGACTTGAATAGATTCAATCTTTGAAATATCATTATAAATAATGAAGTTACGAGATACTTCATTAAGTCCTGATATAAATATACACACCTATATATACATTTCATACACTCCTTGAAAACCTCTGTTATGAAAATTATAAACAGAGTTGCAATATCCAATGAATTTGGAAAGGAGAAAACCTTGGCATAAACCTGATATCTTGCTGATCAGGCAAAGATACCAATAAGTAACCTTTTCTACTAGTAGATGGATGAATCCCCCACCGGTCATCACCCTGGCCACATAAGGACCTTGTGCTGGACCGCCACCCGGCCTCTTACGCGTTGATGGACTGCCACCCAGCCACTTACACTTTGATAGACCGTACCCCGGCCTGTCGCTTATGCCGACTCAATTAGATGGACTTACTTCCCGAACATTGGGTAAGTAATCAATTCATTTATCAAAACAGCAACCTCGTTGCGAATATAAAATACACCCCAGAGCCGGATCCTTTTGATTTTTGAACGAGTATTCAAGTCCCCTTTAAAAAGGGAGATCTTAAATTTTAAAACGAGTTTTGGAATCCGCTCTAAACTTTAAAAGTCATTTTGAAGACTCGAAAACATTTTTAAGAATGTTTGGGGTACTGCTGATTTATTAAAATAAATCAGTCCCAATATATTAGAAAATATCTGAATATTATTATTTAAATAATATTCCCAAAAAGGATAATCTCTATAAAAATAATCGAAGTAGAAGTGTTAAACTCATACTTGAAATGGGTATTAAATAACCAAAGATATACTTATACGAAAGTATTATCTTTATATGAATAATCAAAAAAATAAGTTTGATTATCGAAACATTATTCTTTAATAAAATAAAGAATATTACTTAGTAAATAATCGGAGTCATAAGTCCTCGAATGAATATTCAAAATAATATTCATTAATAAAATAAACGGAGTCATAAGCCTCCGAATGAATATTCAAAATAATATTCATTAATAAAATAAACGGAGTTATAAGCCCCCGAATGAATATTCGAAATAATATAAACTGAGTCATAAGTCCTTGAATGAATATTCAAGTAATATTCATTAAATAATATAAACTTATCAAATAAACCTTATTCGATTAATAGTTTTGAAAACTATATCAATATATATATATATCATATACTCGGGAACATCTACTCCCGGTTTTAGAAAAGGGTTCACCTTTGGGTCCCCTATACTCAGGGTATACGCAACTACTGCTTATCTCTAGCATAGGTATTATGCAACTAATAAGCATTTGAACCAACAGATATATAAATCAAAAATACGAAACAGGCATGCATATATACCATATCACATGCTACAATATATCGCAAGAATTTGCTAATAACAAATATGCATTTATCACAAGATCATGCATATACACATATACATCACAACAATAGTTATACGGGTAGAAAACTTGCCTGAGCGACTGGGGGTTATAAATGGCTTGGGGCGAGTCTGGTAACCTATAAACAACATATAAGTTGGAATTAAACCAAAGTCACTTGTAAATCTATACTTTAACCAAATTAGACTCTAACGCTCGCTTTGCGCTTACTGATTCTCTTAAGTCGCTCGAGTACCCTCGGCTCCACCATTTTTAATAAATTAACCATTAAGGGTTTTAAGGCGATTCTTTCGCGAGTACCTTACCAACTGCCTAATCCACTTTACATAAATGTTTCATACCCCAATTAGTCATTTAAGGTCCTTAATTTAGGTTTCAAAGTTAGGCGAGGGGTAATGGTTCGGTCGCGAAACGCCGTTACTTAAAACAGTCATTTCTCCTAAACCGTACATCGGATTCAAACGAACCACATATCAAAACGAAGCTCGTAATATGAACTATATAATCATGGCAATGGTCAAAACCTAGCAGTGAGTTCACGGGTCCTGATTGTTAAGAACAAAACAGTCTTAAAGTAAATCGGATATTACGACGGTTATGTTTACGCGATTACCAAATTTTAAACTACTCCAATCAACCACAAATCAATCACAAATCAACCCATAACCACCAATACCACCAAACTTCATCCAAACCTTACTAACTCAGTCCATAACCTCATGATTTTTCCAACTTATTCAATCTCAAACAAGAGCTACTAATTATACTTAAGGTTCATCAACCAACAACCAAGATTTATAACCCAAAATCATTATAATTTCATCCAAATTCTAAACATACAAGAATCATGCTCTCATGAACTATAACAAACAAAACCAAACCTAATACTCAAAGTAAAGTTAGGGTTTGGAGGGTTTATACCTTCCTTGGAGAGTGGAGAATCAAGAGAATGGCTTGGAATCACCCTTAAAGTCCTTATCCAAGCTTAATCTAAACAAAACTTCAAGAACAAACAAATTTAGTTCTTGAAAAACACTATTCACCATCTTCTTCCATGATTTTTAGGAAGAGATTGAGGATGATTTAGGAGCTCAAACTTATAGGATATTCATAACTATGCATAAGGAGTCTTAGATAATTACCTTGTAATTTAACAAAGCTTGGAACTATGATTTTGACTTTCTTGCTTTGGAAAAGAAGAAGAAGCCGAGAGCAAGGTGAAGAAAATGAAATAATCTTTGTGTTTTGGGTGAAATGATTGTTGGTTGGTTGTTTTTAGCTTGATTTTGGTTAATTACCTTTTTAACCATGAACTTTGTGTGGTTTTTAATCAACCACACCTCCTTCCCCCTTATGTCATGCTTATGTCACCTTGTTATGTCATCATCCCTTACTTGCCCTCTTCTCATTGGTTTGATGACATCATCCCCTCTAATCTCTTTGATTAGCTTTTAATTATTTGGCTAATGACCGCTGATCTGTTATACGGTTCGCTTAACTTTCGTTTTCGTTTATCGTTTGAGGGATCATACCCGGGATCTTATTACTTAGGTTTCCTTAACCTTTCTCAATACATTATTTTCCTTTTTATGATCCTCTCTTATAATCCTTGAATTTAAATCCTTTTTATTATGTTATCTTATACTCAATTCTTTTTGTATCTGGTAGATTTCTGGGAAAAATCAAAGTGTTCGGATTTGGATTCTGACGATCTTTACATACACTTATATACCACATAGAGTACTAATAATATCCCAGAAGATCAATAAAAGAACCCTACATAGTGTGTGTAATAACCCCAATATTTGGAAAATTTTTGAAACCCTTATGAATAGTGTGTTTGATGAATGAGAAAACTTTTCATGCCACATTATGTAGGGGGTCTGTTATTGATCTTCTGGGATATTATTAGTACTCTATGTGGTATATAAGTGTATGTAAAGATCGTCAGAATCCAATTCCGAACACTTTGATTTTTCCCGGAAATCCACTAGATACGGAAAGAATTGAGTATAAGGTAACAAGATAAAAAGGATTTAAATTAAAGGATTATAAGAGAGGATCATAAAAGGATTATAATGTATTGAGAAAGGTTACGGAAACCCAAGTAATAAGATCCCGGGTATGATCCCTCAAACGATAAACGAAAATGAAAGTTAAGCGAACCGTATAACAGATCAGCGGTCATTAGGCAAACAATTAGGAAGTTAATCAAAGTGATTAGAGGGGATGATGTCATCCAACCAATGAGAAGAGGAAAAAGAGGGGAGGATGATATCACATGATGACATAAGCATGACATAGGGAGGAAGGAGATGTGGTTGGTTTATAACCACACAAAGTCAAGGTTAGAAAGGTAATTACCCAAAAACAAATCAAAAACAACCAACCAAAGAATCAAATCAAAGCAAAAACACAAAAATCTCTCTTTCTTCCAAGCTTGCTCTTGACTTTTCTTCTTTTTCAAAGAAGAAATTTCCAAAAATCAAGTTCCAAGCATTGTTAAATCACAAGGTAATTATCTAAGGTTCCTTGTACATAGATATGGATATCCTATAAGTTTAAGCTCCTAATTCCTTCAAAATCTCTTCCAATAAATCAAGGAAGAAGATGGTGAATAGTAACCTTCAAGAAATAACTTTAGTTTTCTTGAATATTTATGAAAGTTTAAGGTTATACAAGCAAAGATCAAGGTTCTTTAGGCATTCAAAGCTCTTGTGTTGTGTTAAGAAGCTTCAAGGAAGGTATAATCTCTTAACCAAGCTTTGTTATTGAATGTTAAGAGCATAATATGAGTATTCTAGTTCATGAGAGGCTTGATGGTTGTGTATGTAGAGATTAGTTGGTTTTGGGATGTTTTTGGAGTTGTAAATCTTGGTTGTTGGTTAATGAACTTAAGTGTAGTTTAAATTCATGATAAAGAATAGTATAAATTGTTAATGTTGAGTTGTTGGGGCTGTTATGATAAAGTATGGATGGAGTTTTGATTGGGTTGTGATTGTGGGTTGATTGTGAGATGATTTGGAGTGGTTTAAAATTGGGTAATCGCGTAAACATAGCCGTCGTAATGCCCGATTTACCGTAGACTGTTTTTGTTCTTAACATCAGAACCCTTGAACTCACTGCTAGGTTTTGACCATTGCCATGTTTAGATAGTTCATGTTACGAGCTTCTTTTTGATATGTGGTTCGTTTGATTCCGATGAATGGTTTAGGAGAAACGGCCGTTTTAAGTAACGACATTTCGCGAAAGAACCCTTACCCCTCGCCTTACTTTGAAACATAGGTTAAAGACCTTAAAGGACTAATTGAAGTATGAAACATTTATGTAAGGTGTAATAGGCAGTTGGTAAGACACTCGCGAAGGAATCGCCTTAAAACTCGTAATGGTTAAATTATTAAAAATGGTGGAGCCGAGGGTACTCGAGTGACTTAAGTAAATCGTTAAGCGTGAAAGCGAACGTTAGGACTCTAAATGGTTAAAGTCTAGTTTCTTAAGCGGCCGGGGTTTAATTCCAACTTACTTGTTGCTTATAGGTTACCAGACTCGTCCCGAGCCATTCGTAACCCCCAGTCGCTCAGGCAAGTTTTCTACCCGTTATACTGTTGTTGTGATGTATATATGTATATGCATTATCTTGTGATAGATGCATGTTGGTTAATTAGCAAATTTTGCGATATATTGAAGCATGCTGATATGGTATATATATGCATGCCTGTTTCGTATTCTTGCCATATATATCTGTTGGTTCAGTTGATAATACCTATGCTAGAGAATAGCGGTAATTTGCATATACCCTTAGTATAGGGACCCAAAGGTGAAAACATTTTCTAAAACCGGGAGTCGAGGATCCCGAGTAGATTTTATATATATATATTTATATATATATATATATATATGGTTATAGTTTTCAAAACTATTAATCGAATAAGGTTTATTCGATAACTTTATATTATTTAATGAATATTATTTCGAATATTCATTCGAGGGCTTATGACTCGGCTTATTTATTTATTGAATATTATTTCGAATATTCATTCGAGGGCTTATGACTCGGCTTATTTATTTAATGAATATTATTTCGAATATTCATTCGAGGGCTTATGACTTAGCTTATTTATTTATTGAATATTATTTCGAATATTCATTCGAGGGCTTATGACTCAGCTTATTTTATTTATTGAATATTATTTGAATATTCATTTGAGGATCTATGACTCCGATTATTTGCTGAGATATATTCTTTATTTTATTAAAGAATAAGGTGTCGATAATCAAACTCACTTTTGATTATTCAAATAAAGATAGTACTTTCGTATATGTATATCTTTGGTTATTTAATATTCATTTCAAGTATAAGTTTTAAAACTTCTACTTCAATTATTTTTATAAAGATTATTCTTTATGGGAATATTATTTAAATAATAATATTCAGATATTTTCTAATATATTGGGACTGATTTATTTTGTTAAATCAGCATCACTCCAAACATTCTTAAAAATGTTTTGCGAGGCTTTAAAATGATTTTTAAAAAGTTAGAGCGGATCCCAAAACTCATTTTTATATTTAAGATCCTCCTTTCGAAGAGGATTTAAATACTCGCTCAAAACCTGAGGGATCCGGCTCTGTGGTGTGTTTTATATTCGCAACAAGGTTGCTGTTTTGATAAATGAATTGATTACTTACCCAACACTCGGGAAGTAAAATTCTTGGAACAAGTTAATCCATTAACAGGCATCGCCTGGGAAATATCGGTGAGTTCTCCTTTCCAACTAGATACGACTTCTTGGTGGAGCCGTATCAACAAGTTTCTACTTGGGGAAAGGGGGAACGAGCTTTACGTTTCAGAGTCATGGATTTCATCTGAACTAGGAGTGGCGTAAGTGGTCGAGTGGCGCCGGCCCAGCCTTATTATATTGGCCCAAATGGCCTGGAAGTTCCGCTAAGGCGGTCCATTCCTTAGGAGTTCAGTGTTCGGTTGACAAGTAAATCCGACAAGTTCTCCTCTACATGTAGAAAATGGTGGGGTTGCACTACTACGACTGATCATCGTAAGTGGTCTTCCTGGCGCGGCAAACTCCCGTAATGAGTTCATCATCCAATTGGATATTTCTACAACACTACCCAGAGCACTTCGATAGAAAGGCTACGGTTGGGCGATTGTTGAGTGTTGGCAGGGTCAAGTTTTCAAAATGATGTTTGCATCAAATGAAGTATCTCGTAACTTCATTTTATTTTGATGATATTTTAAAGATTTAATCTATTCCAATCTGGTCTTGTAGTCTCATCTATGTGATGAATTTTTTAAAACTAATTATAACTTGAACGGTGGTAGTTCAAGTAGTATTTGGAAAAGATATAAGTATATTGGAGTATCTTGTAACTTCATCTTTTAAACTTATATCTAGTAAATCATTATCTTATGCATGACAAAGATTTTCAGAAAAACGTTGAGACAAGGTTAGATATATGAGATCACCTTGCAACAATATTTTTATACAGTTATACACTGGAACTCTGTGTATATTATGCATGGAAGAGGACTTCCAATATTTTGAAAAGTATATATGTATATATATATACTGAATATTTTGCGACTTCATCGCATTAAGATATCAACTTGGTTCATTTCTTTTGACCAAGACTTTCATGAGTACTATGAGAAGGCTCATATATTGTTAATCAGTATACATATTATTTTGGTGGGCTTGCTGCTCACCCTTGCTTTCTTCTTTCATCACACAACATCATATAGACAAGATGAACAGGACCAAGCTCCCAATTCGCGAGCGGATAGGAAACGTTCCGCAGTTTCCTATAGGCGTTGATGTCGCTGTAGCTGAGGTAGGAGCTACCAATAGGCTAGGCTTCAACTTTTGATGTACCAGATTTATGTATATTTATGAATTGTAATAATGGCAAAGAAAATGTAAATTTATTCAGAAAACCTTTTAAGGTGTATTGGCAGATAATTGTGGAATAAAATGACTTGTGATTATTTTTGGATATTCATCTCTGAGACTATAACTTGTGGTATGTGTGTTTATTATGGGGTCACAGTACAGAGTAGTTGATTATTTATTAAGATTGGGTGTTATTAAGGGAAATGGAACTCGTGACAACCCGGATCCCCGACCCCGGATTTGGGGGTGTTACAGTGTGGCATGAAAAGTTTTCTTATTCAGCAAAACACTATTCATAAGGGTTTCAAAAATTCCAAAAATTGGGGTTATTACACTTTTATTTGTCAATCTAAGTACACCAGAAATTTGTTGAAGAAATTTGGAATGCAGGATTGTTCAAGTGCATCCACTTCTATGGCCACTGCAACAAAATTGGATAAAGATACTGGTAAATCAGTAGATATTACTGATTACAGAGGTATGATTGGCTCTCTACTCTATCTAACTGCAATTAGACCTGATATCATGTATGTTACCTGTCTTTGTGCAAGATTTCAAGCAAATCCAAGAGAACCTCACTTAACAGCTATGAAAATAATTTTCTAGTACCTTAAGGGTACAGCTGATCTGGGATTGTGGTATCCTAGAGAATCAGACTTTAAGCTAATAGGTTACTCAGATGCAGAATTTGCAGGATGCAAAATTGATAGGAAAAGCACAAGTGGAAGCTGCCAATTTCTTGGAGGCAAATTGGTTTCTTGGTTTAGCAAGAAACAGAAGTCAATTTCCACATCAACTGCAGAAGCAGAATACATTGTTGCAGGAAGCTGTTGTGCACGGATTCTTTGGTTGAAGAATTAGTTACTGGATTATGGGTTAGAATTTTCTAAAATCCCTATTTACTGTGATAATCAAACTGCTATTGCTATGACAGGTAATCCAGTTCAACACTCAATGACAAAGCACATCAGCATAAGGTACCACTTCATAAGGTAACATGTGGATGAAGGTACAGTGGAATTGCATTTTGTTCCCACAGATCAATAACTAGCAGATATCTTCGCAAAACCACTGTGTGAAGCTACTTTTACAAGATTGGTAAATGAACTTGGAATGGTTTCAGGTTCTTTCTCTAAAGCTGCTTAGTGTATGTTCTGATACATCAGACTTTATGATCAGTGTTTACGGATATTACATCTTTGTGTATTATGTGCTTAATTAGAAATCTTCTAAGTACTGATTGTTGTCTGATGTGAATTTCTAAACTCTGATAGTGATATGAATGTTTCTGTGACTATTCAATCCAATGAGGATAACCGTGCTAGATGCTGAACTAGTAGTCTTTAATAAACTAAAGATCCCATGTTTGAAGTAATTGTTTATGTGGAAATCTTTTAACATAAGCAAATACTGATATTTAGCTTAAGTTTACTTTGTGTATCTTATTACTAAGTCAAAAACTAGAATAGTGCTTCTTATCTGTTAAGTTCTGATGTTGGTAAATCTGGTGGATGAACTAAGTGCTGATAAGCCTTACTTATCAAAAGAAAAAGAAAAGAAAAGAAATAAAAATTAGGTACTCCTTTGAGATCTAGAGTAAAATTATGGAAGGGAAGACCCAAGTGCATTGCTGGTATATTAAGTAATATGTATTAGAAAAGCAAAATAAAATTTTCTTGGTGACTTTTCACACTCTATAATTACTGGAGAAATACTCTGATAACAGCATAAATTCTGATAAGCAGTCGTGACTCAGTTACACTGAGAAGCCACTGTAAAATAGAATTTGAAAAGATACATAAAATGAGCACAAAACAGTTGAGGTGGACTCATGCATGAACTCATTCTAAAGTAGACTTCAGAATAATGAAAGATTTTGAGCAAAGTTCTTAGTTATGCCTTATTTCTAAGATATACTGAAGTGAATCAGACTTTACTCTTTGTCTGATATTTAGCTTAATGCGCACAGTTACACTCCATATGAATGATGAAAATTACTGTGGTTATAAATGTTGTTTTAGATGAACAGTCTATTTGTCAGATTGCATAAATTTTGAGGACAAGTTCTGATGGAAGTTCTGATGATTAAGTTTTGATGAAACCATATCAGTATTTGTGTGAAGAAATACAGGAATGCACATTCACTTTTCGAGTTAAGGAGCAATATTCTGATGACTTTTAAATCCTGATAATAATCAAGTTTTGATGCTGACGTGACAGTATTTATTTACTTGGTTTATTTTTGGTCATTACTTGAACGATAATATTTTTATAGAATATTGGTTAATATGAGATAAAACAGTCATAATCATTATGGGTTAGTGGTTAGCGTGTATGTCTTGAAAACCTGCATGCGCACAGTAATAATTATCATATCCCGTGCCCATTAACTCTGGCTTTAGATCTTTTACTGACTGTTATTATTACACATCAGTCAAGGGAGTCGAGGGGTCATTATCTTTACTTGTAATGTTTAACCAGTCCTCGTGTCCCTTAGTATTACATTCCCTATTTAAATGACTGATCATTCTTCAGTACAACAACATATGTTCATTTCTCTCAAACAACGGCACATTTTAGTTGGTTTTACTCTTATGGCACCGAAACTGTGCATATTTTTCGAAATGGAATTCCGACTCCATATCCTATCAACAATATTCCATTCGTCATCTGGATTCAACTTCCAGAGAACATTAAAAATGATTTGTTGTCTTTCCAAAGAGAAGGTTCTCTTTGTTGAAAGTAGGAAGAATTAATTGTTATCCATTCGTTTCTCTTCAATGTCAGCTTTGTCAGTCTTCTTAGACTAGGACTAAGGCTGTTGATGTTAGAAATCATAGGATAGGACTATCTTGTAATTTTTCCATGTAATTGCTTAATTTTATCGAATGTAATCATCTGATATATCAATGAAATTTTCTTTAATTGCAAGATTTGTTCTTTGTTTCTCAAATTATGTGACTGTGCATGTTTAATTGCAATTTATTAATCTTTACTTCATCGACTTTTAATTTTATTTTGTGATGAATGTTTTGATTAAATTCTGTTGATTTGAGGAAACAACTAAGGAACAGGTTCCTATATCAGAACATGTTATTGTAGAAGCTGAGAAGGTTTCTTCTCAGAAAGATACTGTAACTGGGAGTTCTAGGCCCCTCAAAAGGCTTAGAAAGTTAAAATCTGATGATAAAACTCCTACAGTGTCAGATTCAGATGTAGTGGAAGCAGCTAAGGAAGGGGATCAGGAATCTCTGATCTCAACAGAACCTATTATTATTGAATCATTTCCTTCTGCACAACATGACACTGCTCAAGCTAAAATACCTACGCCTCCTATGTCACCTATAGTTGCTCCAGTATATACTGAAGAACCAGGTACAAGTGCTGAAATTGATATTCATAACTTGATTGTGCCTGAGGTTTTGTACTTGGAAGCTCTACCAATTCAACTCACTCCACCAACAACATCAATTTTAAATGTTGATCAGAACCTGGCTGCAGATCAGAATTTAAGGGAAGATGTTGAAGCCTCTATAGCCTCACATACTACTATTTTATCTGAGGATGCTAATACTGCAGGATCTACAAGTTCTAATGCTGCCAATAAAGAAACTACTGGTGAAGTTGCTGCCAATTTAGATGCTGATGCAGCTGGTCCATCAGGACATGCACCTCAACACACTGTTCATAAAGCTAATTTAGTCAAGAAGTTTGTTAAAGGGGAAGCACCAGTACCTTGGAGTGAAACTCCTAGAGGAAAGGAGTGGACTAAAGAATGGAACTCAGTTAGTTTTGTTCCTTCTGAAAAGATTCTTGATGAGCATCTTGCCAAAGCTGATGAAATGCTAATAATGATGATTTCAAGGCACAACTGAGAGTTACTGCATTGAGTACAAGGCACCTTCAAGGTCAACACTCAATAACTCATGACAAGGTGAACAAAATTTAGGAAGCTCTAATCCAGCAAGATATGAATATGAAACTTGAAAAGAACAGATTTTTCAAGCCAGCCTTTGACAGAATTGCCTACATTGAGAAAACTCAGGAGAAGCAACAAACTCAAATTGAAGAAATTCTGAAGAATCAAGCTTCTCACCAAAGTCAACTCAATGAGATCCAATCCTCAATGGAATTGCTTGTCTCTCTTCTTTTACCTGCTGAAGCCAAAAAGGGGGAGAAAGTGATTAAGTCCAAAAGCAAATCTATTCAGACACTGAAAGGAAAGGATGATGGAAATGATGACCAGGGAAACTCTGATAAGGGTAGAGGTCAAGGTCAAGGCAAAGGATTTTCATCAAGTAAAGCTAGAATGACAAGTCAAGGAACAAGTTCTGATACTGGGAGAAGAATAAGTTCTGATACTGGTAAAAGGATAAGTTCTGGTGAACATTTGGAACTTGATGAAGAAATTTCAAGGGAGTTATTTCTTAAAGAAAATCCAGGAATGGACTTTGAGAGTCTAAAGGAAGAAGAAGCTAGACTCAAAGCAGAAGGTGTCAAGAAAAAATCTAAAACTTCTGTTGTTGAAAGAAAATTTCCAGAGCCTAAGGGTATTGTGATAAAAGAAAGAACAAGTTATGAGGCAATCAAAGCCAAATCACAAATGGAAATTGATCCAAGGTCCAAGGGCAAAGAAAAAGTTGATGAACCTGTAAAGGTTTTTATGCCAGTCATGGATGAAGAAATAACTGATGATGAAGAAGATACTAGTCTTACTCTGATTTTAAAGAAGATTTCTCAAACAACCTCTGATATGGCTCATGTTGTTCAGAGTCAAGATGGTAGTAAGTTCTGATATAACAGTGAAGCAAACAACCTCTGACTTAGCTCAAGTTGGCTTGATATCAGAAGTTAAGAAAAAGGAAACCTCTGACATTGCTCATGTTAAACCTTCAAAGATACTCCTACCAGGATTCACCAAAGCTAAACAGGCTCAACCTTTGAAGACTGCAACTAGTGGTTTTGAAGCAAGAGTTGTTAGAGGAAAGGAAGCAAGAGATAAATCTGGGTTGGGTAGTTCTGATGAAAGAAGAGTACATAACACTACCAATGATCCAACTTCCTTAAGTGAACCCGGTGTTTGAGCAACTCCTGAAAGATTGAATCGATTTGAATCTGTACAAATGGTTTACCATACCTTCTTGAAAGAGCATATCTTGTTATATTTTATGACAGAT
The DNA here is from genome assembly GCF_009905375.1 of Apium graveolens. NCBI lineage: Eukaryota > Viridiplantae > Streptophyta > Magnoliopsida > Apiales > Apiaceae > Apium > Apium graveolens. The sequence goes on along the minus strand of NC_133651.1, from coordinate 153,888,120 downwards.
GGAAGGGTATACCAGATTAAGCAGAATGCTATACCACTGAAGTATTTTGAAGAACTGGAACATGTTTTATTCCTACTTCAAGTGAAAGACAGATTAATAGATAGTGATGCAGGATATTTAAAGTCTCAAATTCAAAGACAGAAGAAGCTTTATTCTGTAAATTCTGACAGCACATATTGTCCCAAGTATAGAGATTACAAAGGTGATATTGTCGATATGAAGCCTAACTCTGCTAAGATTATAACTACTTTTCAGGGTTATAAGGCTGTGGAATTCAATCTAGAGTCTGACAAGGCATATCTGATTAGACTAGATCAGGAGATAAGAAAAGCTAAGATAAATGATCTTAGAGCAGCTATTTTTCAAACTGGAGAAGATACAGCTGAATTGATAAATGCTAAAAGGAGGATGGTTAATGAACTTGAATATGCTGAGAGATGTTTGTTGAAGAACTATCTCAGGACAACTCCTGATATCAAAAAGATCATAAATTAAAAATTGAAGCCAAGTCAAAGATCTACAACTGCTTAAATTCTGAAGTATATACAGACTGAAGCTGTTATCAGAAGTTAAAGATGGTAAAGCTGAAAGGACTGTAAGTTGTAGTTATCTAGTCAAATTCTCATGCATTTATACTTAATATTTTTGACATCATTTAATATCTGTTGAACTTGTATATTATGCTAATTTACAAGTTGGGGGAGATTGTTAGATATATTTGATAATGTCATGTGTAATATGATTTGTGTTTAGTTTTCAGATCTTACCTGACAGGACAAATCAATACTTAACTGGAAATCAGCACTTATACTGAAGACAGAACTTAAGATATCAGAACTTAAGTTATCAGAACTTAAGTGATCAGAAGATATTTATCAGGAGATAATATCAGGACTTAAGATGAATTTCAGATCAGGCGGGCGGCTGATTGAAAGGAAAGAAGATCGAGACTACGACAGAAATAAATATGCATCAAGAAGGAATTCTATGAAGAATAGAATACTTGGAAGAAAAGATAACTGGTTGATATATTTTAGGAAGCAGAATTATATTCCATATCAATTAGAATTTATCTGGTAACTGTGTAGTATATAAACACAGACATAGAGTTTACACAAAAAGTGTTACGATTATCGAAGTTATTATTCTTTGTACCTCTAGCAGCTCTCGTGATAATTTGTTCATCACTGAGAGAGGACAGTTCCATATTGTAACAGAGTTTATTGTGTTGAATAAAATCTGTTTTCTGTTACTTGAGTTTTATATTCGATTTGATTGTGCTAAACACTGTATTCAACCCCTTTCTACAGTGTGTGTGACCTAACATGTGGTCGAACTCCTAAAAATGCATATTATGTGGGTTGACTAACAAAATTGCTGCAAAATAAGGGCTCATTTGTTAAAACTTAACACCGTGAGTTTTAGAAAGGGGCATAACAGTAAAAGCACCACAAACACACGGCTACAAGATATTAAGGTTGTCTTCTTGAAATTGAACAAACTGGGCTCAATGCCTTGGTTTCTACGCGATGGTGGTGACAATTTGCAATATTTCCCAGTTGAAGCTCCCGTTTACGCAGGTATGTCATCCATTTATTGTATTTGCAGTCTTATTTTGTAGAGTTGTATCTGTTTTTCATGTTTATTTAGGATTTGTGAGGTTTTAATGGTTATTTTTCATGTTCTTTATATGTTCTCTACTTTACATTGTTATACCCATATCTTGATGTAACCCAATTTTGTATGCCCGATCCTTGATACAAATCATAAAATTATTGCAGATGGTGACTTGTTTTCAATTAAATTATATCATTGAGATGAGTATAATAGTGAAAATAGAGCATATATATGTGGAGGGTTTAGATATATTGATAAGTGTGATGTTGATAAGATGTCTATTCTAGAGGTTTCTAGTTTGTTTGAAGAGGCAATTGGTTATATAGGATATTGTGAAATAAGCTACAAGATGCCAAAAACTTCTGAATTATTTATCATGAAATATAATAGTGATGTAGTTGCAATGTGTGGGAAACTTGATTATACTCGGCTAGCCTATGTGTATACTGTCATTGTTAAATTTATTGATGAAGAATCACATAATTATGTGGGGGATGAGCAAGTGTATCTGGATTATCTTAGTGATCCTAAAAATAAGAAGTTTGAAGAAGCTGAGATTATACAAATGTTAGAGCTAGAGGGTATTGTTGAGGGTATTGTGGATAATTTTGATGACAATGGTGACTGTGGTCATAGGGTGGAAAGGTTAGTAGTAGTTAGTGATGTAGAGGATGTTGACAATTATAATTTTAGTTTTCATGAGGATAGTTCTAATGTGGATAGCACAGATGATTAGGTAACAACTCTTAGGGAATTAAACTCAAAGTTAAAACAAAATCAAACACCACAAGTTGACAATAACCCTGCATCTCTCCATTCATTTAATTACACCTGGTTCATGCATGAGACCATAGTAGAAGACTACACTAACGGTGGGGAAGAATCAGACATAAGTGATGTTGACTATAATAGTGAAGAGGAAAGAATGGCTGCAAATAGCACTGATGAGGAAGACACTCCTTCTTACCCTATTTTAATGAGAGGAAAAACATGGCAAATCCACAGTTTGAGTTAGGCTTCTTGTTGGTAGTGCAAGAATTTTTAGAGCAGCAGTAAGATAACATGCTATATTAAATAGGAAAGCTATAGTGCAGTCCAGGAATTTTGATAGGAAGATTCAGTTTTAGTGCAAGGGTGAGGGATACTCTTGGAAAATTTATGCATCACCCAAGCCAAACACTCAGACATATCATGTGAAGACCTTGATAAGAACTCATAATGTCCACCAACGTTCACACAGAAAATGATTATTGCAATATGGATTGCTCAACATTATGAGAATGAGATTAGGATGAATCCAACTTAGCCAATTCCTTGTTTTCATAATATTAGATATATTTGATAATGTCATGGCTAATATAATTTATGTTTAGATTTCAGATCTTACTTAATAGGACAAATCAGTACTTAACTGTTGATCAGTACTTATATTGGAAGTCAGGACTTAAGGATATCAGTACTTATATTATCAGGAGATAATTATCAGAAGTTAGATATCAGAACTTAAGTGCTGAAGGATGATTAGAGAAGGACAGTAGCTAATTAAAGGAAAGAAGATCGAGATAAACATAAGAAGAGATATGCATGAAGAAGGAATTCCGTGAAGAATGGAATACTTGGAAGAAAAGATATCTGATTGATATATTTTAGGAAGCAGAATTATATTCCATATCAATTAGCGATTATCTTGTAACTGTGTAGTATATAAACACAGACATAGGGTTTACACTATAAGTGTTATCATATATTCGAGAAGTTTATTCATTGTAACCCTAGCAGCTCTCGTGATATTTGTTCATCACTGAGAGGTAACAGTTCCATACTGTAACAGAGTTTATTGTTTCAATAAAGTTTGTTTTCTGTTACTTAATATATTAAAGTTCGATTTGATTGTATTATACACTGTATTCACCCCCTCTACAGTGTGTGTGTGTGACCTAACAAGTGGTATCAGAGCCAATCTGTTAACACACATACAGCTAAAGATCCAAACACAATCATGTCTGACACAGAAACTCCAACTAAGCCTACCAAAACTGAAGAACCTCCAAAGCCACAAATTCAAAGTCGGTATGAGACTATCAGGATTCCCATACTGAGACCATCTGAATATCCCATATGGAAGGTAAGGATGACCATGTTCCTGGAAGCAACAGATCCAGAATACCTTGATAGAATCAAGGAAGGGCCTCACAAACCAACCAAGCTCGCTGTTGCAGTTGCAGGTGAAGCAGCAAAGACCGTACCAAAGGAGAAGAGTGATTATACTGCTGAAGATATAGCATCAATTGCTAAGGATGCCAAGGTACGACACTTACTGCATAGTGACATTGATAATGTAATGTCAAACAGGGTAATCAACTGCAAGACTGCTAAGGAGATATGGGATGCTCTGGAAACAAGGTGTCAGGGAACTGACACAATTAAGAAGAACAGGAAGACAATACTCACTCAAGAGTATGAACAATTTGACTCAAAGACTAATGAGTCATTGAATGATTTATATGATAGATTTGTCAAACTTTTGAATGATTTGTCATTGGTTGATAAAGAGTATGATCTTGAAGATTCAAACCTTAAGTTCATGTTAGCTCTTCCTGAATGCTGGGATTTGAAGGCAATGACAATAAGAGACAACTACAATCTTGATGAAACAACTCTTGACGAAATCTATGGAATACTCAAGACTCATGAGCTTGAGATGGAACAAAGAAGCAAGAGGAAAGGAGGAAAGTCAAGGACAGTTGCTTTTAAGGCTGAAGAAGAATTCCCCAAAGCAGCTTCCTCAAGGAAAGACAAGGGTAAAGCTCTTGTCATAAAGTCTGAAACTGAGTCATCAAGTTCTGAAAGCTTGCCTGAGACTGATGTTGATGAGGAGATGATGAAGCTGTGTGCTCTTATGGTGAAAGAAATCACAAAGATTGTATACAGGAAGTTCAGGAAGGGAAAGAAGTTTTCCAGGAAAGGCATAAGTTCTGATAAGAAGAATTTCAGAAGATCTGAAGGCAGAGGAGGAAAGTCTGACAGAGGAGATTATACCAATGTTAAATGCTATAACTGTGGTGAGAAAGGCCACATATCTCCTGATTGAAAGAAGGTAAATGGTGACAAAGGCAAGGCTCTTGTCACAAAGCAAAAAAGCTGGACAAACACCTCAGACTCTGAAAGTGAGGAAAACTATGCATTGATGGCAAATGCTGATAAAGAAAGTGCTGAGAGCAGTTCTGAAGCTGCTTAAACAAAGGTACCTCATACTACTTATGCTTTTCATACTGATGATATTAATGAGTTGAGAAGATAACTTAAAACCATGTTTGTTAGTTATAGAGATCAAACTTTAACATGTGAAAGATTAACCTCTGAAAATCTTGCATTTAAGAAAAGAAATGATTTCTTAGAAAAAGAGTTAGTCATGTTCCATCAAACTCAGAAGGATAGAGATGATGCTTTTTATGTTAGGGATGAAGTGCTAAAAATGAATGAATCTCTAAAAACTGAGTTAGAAAAGGAAAGAGAGATTATCAGGACTTGGACTAACTCTGGCAAAACAACTCAAAATTTGCTAAGAAGTGGAAACTGGAAAGAGGGCTTAGGTTATGGAGAAGATAAGAATGATAAAGGAACTGAAGAAATTAAGCCTGTTGATAAGCAAAAGCCAAAGTTAAAACCTGTTAAGTTTGTAACTGTAAAGTCTGAAAATGAGAAATCAGAAGTTACAAAGGAATTAACTTCTGACAAACTAAAACAGGAAAAGACAGCTGAAGTGAACATAGGCTTAATGATAAAGAAGCAGCTTAAGCATAAGCTGAAAGATGTTAAGAATGCAAACAAGGTAAAATCACCTAGTAAAAATAGGAATGGAAAGGTAGGTGTTAATAAAAGCAATAATTATAAACCTGTTCCTGATGCTCCTAGGAAAACATGTCATAACTGTGGAAGTTCTAACCATCTGACTTCTTTTTGCAGGAAGAATAAGAATATTAACTCTTTACCTTCAAAATCAAGAGTTAAGAGTCAGTCTGTTAGATACAAACCACAAAATCCTTGTTTTCATTGTGGTAGTTTATGGCATTCCATTTATACTTGTAAGGAATATCATAATTTGTACTATGATTATTATCAAATAAAACCTTCTTTGAAGAAAGTTTCCATTGTTCCTTCTAGTGTAAATTCTGATTCAAAGTCTGATAGTGTAAGTTCTTATAAGAAAAATGTTAACATAAACTCTGATGCTAAATCCGCTGCAAATGTTAACAAACTTAATAAGGCCAAAGGATCCAAGCAAGTCTGGGTCCTTAAAACTAATAATTAGTGGTCTTTGTGATTGCAGGGCAACAGGAAAAATATTCTAGTTCTGGACAGTGGATGTTCAGGACATATGACCGGAAATAAGGCCCTGCTATCAGACTTTGTGGAGAAAGCTGGCCCAAGTGTTTCTTATGGAGATGGCAACATTGGAAAAACATTGGGATATGGCAATATCAATCTTGGAAATGTCATAATTAAAAAAGTAGCTCTGGTCTCAGGACTTAAACACAACCTACTGAGTATAAGTCAAATCTGTGACAGAGGTTATCATGTTGATTTCTTTGAAGAACACTGTGAAATTGTGAGTAAATCTAAAGGCAAAGTTGTTCTGAAAGGATACAGGCGTGGTAACATTAATGAAGCTAAGCTTTCAACAAGTACTGATGGTTCTGCAATCTGTCTGATGAGTAGAGCATCAATTGAAGAAAGCTGGAATTGGCATAAGAAACTCTCTCATTTAAATTTCAACAATATAAATGAACTGGTCAAGAAAAATCTTGTGAGAGGACTGCCAAAGTCAGTATTTGCTCCTGATGGTCTTTGTGATTCCTGTCAGAAGGCCAAACAAAGAAAATCTTCATTCAAGAGCAAGACTAAATCATCAATTCTTGAGCCTTATCATCTACTACATGTTGATCTATTTGGTCCAGTAAATGTCATGTCTATTGCAAAGAAGAAGTATGCGTTGGTCATAGTGGATGAGTTCACCAGATACACATGGGTGTATTTCTTACACACAAAAAGTGAAACTGCATCTATCTTGATTGATCATGTCAAACATCTGGATAAAATGGTCAAAGATTCTGTGAAAATTTTAAGGAGTGATAATGGCACTGAGTTCAAGAATTTAATAATGGAAGAGTTCTGCAAAAACCATGGAATAAAGCAGGAATTTTCTGCTCCTGGAACTCCACAGCAAAATAGAGTTGTCGAAAGGAAGAATAGAACTCTCATTGAAGCTGCACATACAATGCTTGAAGAAGCAAAGCTTCCAACCTATTTCTGGGCTGAAGCTGTGCAAACTGCTTGTTTTACTCAAAATGCAACACTCATTAACAAGCATGGAAAAACACCATATGAGATGGTGAAGAAAAAGAAGCCAAATCTGAAATACTATCATGTATTTGGATGCAAGTGTTTTGTTCTCAAGACTCATCCTGAACAGCTATCAAAGTTTGATCTAAAAGCTGATGAAGGAATCTTTGTTGGATATCCACTTTCCACAAAAGCCTTCAGAGTCTATAATTTGATGACACCAGTGGTCATGGAATCTATCAATGTCTCTTTTGATGACAAGAAGATTATTGGCCTTGAAGATTTCATTGACCATGATCAGCTGAGATTTGAAAATGAAGACTCAAATTCTGATACTGAATATCCTGACAGTCTAAGTTCTGATACTGTGAACTCTGATGGAATAAACTCTGATGTTATTGAAACTGTAGTGGCTACGCCAAGGGAAGATGCACCAATTCAGGGGGAGCATACTCAATATCCTACCACAGCTCAAGAAACATCAGAACATACATCTGGCTCTTCAAGTTTTGATTCGTCAAGTTCTGATAAGCCAAGTTCTGATAGTGCTGAAAATCTAAATACTGAAGACTCCAACTCAGAGAGCATAGTTTCAGGGGGAGCATCAAAAAATGAAAATGAAGATAGCATGGATCATGGGGGAGCATCCAGTTCTAGAGAAAACCTTCCATCTGCAAGGAAGTGGACAAAATCACATACACCTGATTTGATAATTGGAAATCCTGATGCAGGTGTCAGAACTAGAACAGGTACTTCAAATGAATGTCTCTACAATTCTTTTCTCTCTCAGACTGAGCCAAAGAAAGTTGAAGAAGCTCTTCAAGATGCTGATTGGGTGCAAGCAATACAGGAAGAGTTAAATGAATTTGAAAGAAACAAAGTCTGGACCCTAGTGCCAAGACCAAAGAATAGATCTGTTATTGGTACAAAGTGGGTATTCAGAAACAAAACTGACAGTGATGGCATAATTACAAGGAATAAGGCAAGGCTGGTTGCAAAAGGATATTCTCAACAGGAGGGAATTGATTATGATGAAACATTTGCACCAGTTGCTAGGTTAGAAGCCATAAGGATATTTTTGGCTTATGCTTCTCACAAAAAGTTTATGGTCTTTCAAATGGATGTGAAAAGTGCTTTTCTCAATGGAGAATTGGAGGAGGAGGTATATGTTGAACAACCTCCAGGCTTTGTAGATACCAAACATCCAGATTATGTCTACAGGCTTGATAAAGCACTTTATGGACTTAAGCAAGCTCCTAGAGCATGGTATGAGACTTTAGCTCAGTTTCTTCTGGAAAGTGGATTCAACAGAGGAACAATAGACAAAATACTGTTCTAACTCAACCATGGAAAGGACTTACTTCTGGTCCAGATTTATGTTGATGATATCATTTTTGGGTCTATAAATGACAAACTTTGCAAGAAGTTTGTCAAACTAATGCAGTCAAGATATCAGATGAGTATGATGGGGGAACTTAGCTATTTTTTGGGCCTTCAAGTCAAGAAGAATGAAGAAGGCACTTTTATTTGTCAAACCAAGTACACCAGAAACTTGCTGAAGAAATTTGGAATGCAAGATTGTTCAAGTGCATCCACTCCCATGGCCACTGCAACAAAACTGGATAAGGATACCGGTAAATCAGTAGATATTACTGACTACAGAGGTATGATTGGCTCTCTACTCTATCTAACTGCTAGTAGACCTGATATCATGTATGCTAACTATCTTTGTGCAAGATTTCAAGCAGATCCAAGAGAACCTCACTTAACAGCTGTGAAAAGAATCTTTAAGTATCTTAAAGGAACAGCTGCTCTGGGATTATGGTATCCTAGAGAATCAGATTTTAAACTAATAGGTTACTCAGATGCAGATTTTGCAGGTTGCAAAATTGACAGGAAAAACACAAGTGGAAGCTGCCAATTTCTTGGAGGCAGATTGGTTTCTTGGTTCAGCAAGAAACAAAAGTCAATTTCCACATCAACTGCAGAAGCAGAGTATATTGCTGCAGGAAGTTGTTGTGCACAGATTCTTTGGATGAAGAATCAGTTACTGGATTATGGGTTAACATATTTCAAAATCCCTATTTACTGTGATAATGAAAGTGCTATTGCTATGACAGGTAATCCAGTTCAACACTCTATGACAAAGCACATCAGTATCAGGTACCACTTCATAAGGGAACATGTGGATGAAGGTACAGTGGAATTGCACTTTGTTCCAACAGATCAACAACTAGCAGATATCTTCACAAAACCACTATGTGAAGCCACTTTTACAAGATTGGTAAATGAACTTGGAATGGTTTCAGGTTCTTTTTCTAAATCTGTCTAGTTTTGTTCTGATGCATCAGACTTTATGATCAGTATTTACAGAATGTAATCTCTTTGTTTATTCTGTGATTAATTGAAATACGCGTTTAAGTACTGATTGTTGTCTGATATATGTTTCTAAACTCTGATAAGTGATATGTCTGTTCAAGTAACTATTCAATCCTATGAGGATAACTGTGCTAGATACTGACCTAGTAGTCTTCAATAAATAAATGATTCCATGTAAGAAGTAATTATTTCAGTGGAAATCTTATGACACTAGCAAATTCTGATAATTGAGCTTAGTTGAGTTTACTTTGTTTATCTTATTACTAAGTCACAAATTAGAATAATTCTACTCATCTGTTAAGTTCTGATACTAGTAAAACTGTTGAATGTACTAAGTGCTGATAAACCTCACTTATCAAAAGAAAAAGCAAAAAGATAAAAGAATAAAATCAGGTACTCCTTTGAGATCTAGAGTAAAAATGTGGAAGGGACGACCCAAGTGCATTGCTGGTATTAAGTAAATATGCATTAGAAAAGCAAAATATTTTCTTGGTGACTTTTCACACTCAATGATTACTGGAGAAATACTCTGATAATAGCATAAATTCTGATAAGCAGTCGTGACTCACTTACACTGAGAAGCCACTGTAAAATAGAATTTCAAAAGATGCATAAAATTAGCACAAAACAGTTGAGGTGGACTCAAGCATGAACTCATTCATCAGTAGGTTTCAGGACAATGACAGCTCTTTAGCAAAATTTTAGTTATGCCTTATTTCTAAGATGTACTGAAGTGAATCAGACTTTACTCTTTGTCTGTTATTTAGCTTAATGCACACACTAATCACTCCATCTGAATGATGAAAATTTCTGTGGAGGTCTATGTTATTTTAGATAAACAGTCATTGTGTCATTTTGCACAAACTCTGAGGACAAGCTCTGGTTGCATATTCTGATGATTAAGTTCTGAAGAGTATAACTCAGAACTTGTATGAGGACTTACTAAGATAGGCATTCCTTTTTCGAGTTAAGAAATTATGTACTGATGACTGTTAAGTTCTGATATAAGTCTAAGTTCTGATATTACAGTCTAATGTTTTACTTGACTTATCTGTGAATAAAATTTGATAACAGTCTCAGTTAATACTTGAATATGTTGAAGTGGAAGATTAATAGTCACTATGATTAGGATTAATGGTATTCGTACTTGAACAGTCCACTGTTACTTGTTTCTTGTGCGATTTACACCATGTTTCCTCTTTCCAATGAATGTTATTCTTTTTCAAAGTCTAGGGAGACGAGGTAGAATTAATTCTACCTGTCAGCATTAAATACTTTTACGTCTCCTGGCATTCTCTTGCCTATATAAGCAGCCACTTCACATCAGCCTTCCCATCAAATTCTTTCTCACACACTTACCTTCATACTTTTTCTTTCAAAAACACAATGGTCAGATTCAACATATTTTTGAACTACCAAAACTTCAATATGGAGGTAAGTTGTGCCGACTGGCAGCAGGAATGGCATGTCACGGCCATTCCTGAGGAGATATGGGACTCTGTCCCACAGGAGGTACTGACCCACCTCCTGTTCTTCTATATGGATTACCATCGCCATCTGGAGCGATTGGAGGAGGAAAGACTGGCAGCTCTCCGCCAGCAAGAGCGAATCATCAGACTCGCCATTCTGTTTGTCGAGAGTAGGAAGAAGAAGAAATGATTTAATCTTGTCTTCTTCCTGTTTTTCTTCATCATCAACTTTGTCAGGCTTCTTAGCTAGGACTAAAGCTGTTGATGTTAGGTTTAGTAGCTTAGGGAAATTTTGTATAAGTACTGATGTAATTTCCATTTCATAAATGTATTCTCTTGATATATTAATGAAATTTGTTTTTGCTTCAAGATTTTGTCTCTAAGATATTTGGTAATGCATTGATAAATCCTGATTGATATTCTGATGACCATATAAATTCTGTTTTAATTTAAGTTCTGATTTTTTTTATCATCACTTACTCATCTAATTTATCTTGGTCATTTTTACGTGATTTACTTTCAGAATATTAATGATGCAGTGAAAAATAATTAACTCAGTGAGAACGGTTTCAATTTTGAATTAAAACTGTTTCACCTTGATTAATGGAATATCTGGGTAAGTGGAACGGTTTTTCCTTGAAAACAGGCAACTGGGTAAGTAATGATTCCTGTTTTCTCGAGCCCAGTAACTATCCGTTATTACTGCATGTCTGACAGGTGTCCAACGGTAACATTTTTGTTAAGAGTATAAGTACAACAGAGAGAGGATTTCTTTAACCTTTTATTTTCTTCATATTTTTTCTCTTTACTTACTTTTACTCTCCTTCTTCTCACGTTGGTTTTTCATACAGACATCTTATCAAACACCTAACAGACACTTTTGAATCTCAATTTTTCACATGGCACCTAAGGATTTAATCATTGATGGAGCTAAGTTTGTTCCAAACAACTATGCTGCAATTCTTGATCATGCTGAAGCTCCATCTGAATTGTATTTTGTGTAAGATCTTCTTGCACACAGTGAGATTGGGTATGCATTAACTCAGCCTGAAGTCTTTTCGAGTCAACAAGTTCTGATGTTTTGGCGGACTGGGCACTTTGATGATGGTGGTAAACATGGCACTCCCAGTATTATTTTTGAAGTGGGTGATTCATCTTATGCAGTCACTCCTGGTACAACACGCAAAGCTCTACATCTCCCAGAAAATTGTACTTTTTCAACTCCAGAGGAATCAGCACTTCAGGAGTTAATGGCTGATTTGGGATATGAAAAGAGTTTGGCAAAGCTTGGGCAATTAAAAAGGGCTAATATCAGAAGAGAATGGAGTTTCTTCTTTGACTGCATCACCAAAGCTTTTGGGAACAAATGTTCGAATTTTGATGCTATCCCAATTCTGAATCAGCACATAGGGTATGCTATTATCCATCAAACTCATTTTGATTTTGCAACTGGAATAATTGGTTTTATTGGGGATAGGATGACAGAGGATAGAAATGTTGTCTATTTTGCTAGATTCTGTCAACTTATATATACTTTTTGTACTGATGAACCTCAATTAGTCAGTTCCTCAACCCCACCTTTTAGAGTTGCAAAATGATACTTTAATGATCTGGTAAATGCTGATACTAAGAAAACAGTGGTTAGACCATTACAGATTCCTCAGTCTGTAAAATAGATCCTAGTAAATGCTGATCCTGATACTTATAGATCTGTTTACTCTGATGTCCAACCAACCACAAACACCCAAAAACCATCATCCTCAGCACCTACCACTCATACTACTCAACCTACCCTCAGGACTTATCTCAAATCCTATCTCTCTACTTCACAGACTGTTCAACCCTCATCCTCCAAGCCAAAGAGGACAAAAACTATTCCTCAAACACCTCAAAAGAGGAGGAGGATTGTACTGAGAGATGAATCTGATACTGAGGAATAGGTTCCTTCTTCAGAACCTGTTGTAGGTGAAGCTGAGAAAGTGACTTCTCAGAAGGATTCTGGAATTGGGGGATCTAGGCTTCTCAAACGGCTTAGAAGAATGACAGTTCCTGAAACTCCCAAGGAATCCAAATCAACAAAGAGATAAAAGAAACAGAGGGCAAAAAGGCCAGTTTCAGATGATGAAGAGGAAGCAGCTAAGGAAGGGGATCAGGAATCTCTGATCTCACAATACAAGGAATTTGCTCCAGTCACTTCTTCTCCATAAACTCCATCTCAGGAAGCTGTTTCTGAAAAGGCTAACACACCTTCTGTGTCTTCTGTTGATCCAGGCACAAGTGCTGATATTGATGTTCAAAACTTGGTTGTGCCTGCAGTACTTCTCTTAGAAGCTCCAACAGCAAATAATCCTTCCACAACACCTGTTACTGATGCTGTTCAAACTCCAGAGTTATCAACAACGCCTTCTCTGCATCAAGATGCTGATGATCAGAATTTAGGTGAGCATCAGGATACGGCTGTTGATCAGAACTTAGAACAAGATCAGCAATTAGAGGATGCTGAAGCCTCCATTGCTACTCACACTGTTGTCTTATCAGAAGATACTGATTCTTTAAGTTCTGATGCTGCAAATGCTGGAGATACTGGTGATGCTGCTCCAACTGTAGATGCTGATGAAGCAGGTCCTTCAGGACATACTCCTCAACAGACTCTTCCTAAGTCTGAACTGGTTAAGAAGTTTGTTACCGGGGAAGCACCAGTACCTTGGAGTGAAACTCCTGCAGGTCAGGAGTGGACTAAGGAATGGAACTCAGTTTCATGTGTTCCAACTAAAAAGCATCTTGCTGAGCACTTGACTAAAGCTGATGAAATGTTAAATTCTAATGATTTTAAAATCCAGCTTAGAGTCACTGCATTGAGTATTAAACATCTACAAGGTCTTCATTCAACTACTCATGCAGAGTTACACAAGATTCAGGAGAACTTTATCAAACAGGAACAAGTTTGGAAAATTGATAAGAAAAAGTTCTTCCAACCTACCATTGACAGGATTGCTTATATTGAGAAGACTCAAGATCATCAACAAGCTCAGATTGATGAAATTCTGAAAAATCAAGCTTCTCAGCAATCACAACTAACTGAAATCCAATCCTCAGTGGAATTGCTTATCTCTCTTCTACTACCTGCTGATGCCAAAAAGGGGGAGAAAGTGATTAAGTCCAAATGCAAGACTGACAAGACACTGACAGGAAAGGATAATGAAAAAGATGATCAAGAAAGCTCTGGAATGGGTAGAGGTCATAGTCAAGGTAGAGGATTCACATCAAGACAAGCTAGTCACAGGACAAGTTCTGATACTGGGAAGAGAATAAGTTCTGCTACTGGTAAAAGGCTAAGTTCTGATGAACTTTTAGATCTTGATGAGGAAATGTCAAGACAGTTATTTCTTCAGGAAAATCCAGGAATGGACTTGGAGAGTTTAATGAAAGAAGAAGCCAGGCTTAAATCAGAGAAAGTCACATCTAAATCTGAAGCTTCTGGTAAAAAGCCACTTCCAAAACTCAAAGGCATTGTGATCAAAGAAAGGACACTTACTGAAGCAACATTGGCTAGATCACAACTGCAGATAGATCCAAGATCCAAGGGTAAAGAAAAAGTTGGTGAACCTATCAAGGTTTATGTGCCTCCTGAGGATGAAGAAATTACTGATGAAAAGGATAATCTTGCTCTGACTTCAAGAAAAGTTCTTAAAACAACCTCTGACATGGCTCAAGTTGTTCAGAGTCAAGAAATTGTAAGTTCTGATATTCAGAAGAAGCAAGTAACCTCTGACATAGCTCAAGTTAACTTGATATCAGAAGATAGATCAAAGACACTCCTACCAGGATTCACTAAAGCAAAACAGACTCAACCTTTGAAGACTACTGCTAGTGGTTTTGAAGCAAGAGTAGTTACTGGAAAGGAAGCAAGAGATAAAACTGGATTGGGAAGTGCTGATGAAAGAAGAGTACACAACACTACCAATGATCCAACTTCCTTGAGTGAACCAGGTATTGGAACAACTCCTGAGAGATTGAATCAACTGGAATCTGTACAGATGGTTTACCATACCTACTTGAAAGAATACATCATGTTGTATTTCATGACAGATGGTAGGGTTTATTATATAAGACAAAATGCCATTCCATTAAAGTATTTTGAAGAATTGGAGCATGTACTTTTCTTACTTCAAGTGAATGACAGAATAACAGAAGCTGCTGCAAACTACTTAAAAGAACAGATTCAGAGACAGAAAAGGCTTTATTCTGTTAAGTCTGACAACACATATGTTCCAAAGTACAGAGATCACAATGGTGATATTGTTGATATGAAGCCTAATACTGCACAGATTAGAACATATCTTGGTATTAAGGGACTTGAATTCAATCTGGAGTCTGGCAAAGCTTATGTCATAAGACTAGATCAGGAGTTGAGAAAAGCAAAGATCAATGATCTCAGAGCTGCAATCTTTCAAACTGGTGAAGATACTGCAGAGCTTAAAGATGCCAAAAGGAGAATGTTTGATGAACTCAGATATGCTGAGAAATGTTTGTTGAAGAACTATCTCAGAACAACTCCTGACATCAGAGAGATCAGATGATGAAGCCAAGTCGAAGATCTACAACTGCTTAAGTTCTAATATTTGTACAGACTGAAGTTGTTATCAGAAGTTGAATATTGGTAAAGTTTTAAGGACTGTAAGTTGTAGTTATCTAGTCTAATTCTCATGCATTTGTACTTAATGTTTTTGACATCATCAAATATCTGTTAAACTTGTATGTTATGCTAATTTACAAGTTGGGGGAGATTGTTAGATATATTTGATAATGTCATGGCTAATATAATTTATGTTTAGATTTCAGATCTTACTTAACAGGACAAATCAGTACTTAACTGTTGATCAGTACTTATATTGGAAGTCAGGACTTAAGGATATCAGTACTTATATTATCAGGAGATAATTATCAGAAGTTAGATATCAGAACTTAAGTGCTGAAGGATGATTAGAGAAGGACAGTAGCTGATTAAAGGAAAGAAGATCGAGATAAACATAAGAAGAGAAATGCATGAAGAAGAAATTCCGTGAAGAATGGAATACTTGGAAGAAAAGATATCTGATTGATATATTTTAGGAAGCAGAATTATATTCCATATCAATTAGAGATTATCTTGTAATTGTGTAGTATATAAACACAGACATGGGGTTTACACTATAAGTGTTATCATATATTCGAGAAGTTTATTCATTATAACCCTAGCAGCTCTCGTGATATTTGTTCATCACTGAGAGGTAACAATTCCATACTGTAACAGAGTTTATTGTTTCAATAAAGTTTGTTTTCTGTTACTTAATATATTAAAGTTCGATTTGATTGTATTATACACTGTATTCACCCCCTCTACAGTGTGTGTGTGTGACCTAACACATACGAACATTATGAATGACCTAGGCTGTGATGTTAGTGTGCACACTATTTGGAGATAAAAAATAAAGGATTTAGAGGTCATTAAGGGGAACCATGTTGCGCAATATGGTTTAATATTGGACTATGTTAATGCATTGAAAAAACAATGCATGATTCTACTATGGAGTTGGTTCTAGATGACCAAGAGCCTGGTGTTGAGGACATGAGATTCAAGAGGATGTACATTTGCTTAGGTCCAGTGAAGAAAGGATTTAGGACAAGATGTAGACCTATCATTGGCTTGGATGGTTGTCACTTAAAAGGTCCCTTTGGTGGACAATTACTAACTGTTGTTGGTTGTGATGCAAATGATGGTGTGTACCCTATTCCATGGGTTGTACTTGAAGCTAAAAATAATGAGACCTGGAACTGGTTCTTGACTTTGCTTGCTGTAGATGTGAACATATTGAACAGTGGGAGCTGGACATTCATTTTAGACAGACAAAAGGTATGTCCAGGAAAGGTAATTACTTATTATGCATCTACTATAGTTAATCCTATTATATTTATTTGTAACTGTAATATTTGTTGTTGTGCCTTATAGAAAGCTGAAATTGCTAATAACAATGAGCAACACAAGGCGCCACCAAAGAAGTGTAGCAAGCCTAAAACTCAGGCAAATCAGAAAGCACCTACAAAGAAGAAGGCTCTAGCAAAAAAAGGCATGAGACCACTGATATGCCTTCTGAACCTATGCATTGAATCATCCTGCCACATGTTCATGAAGGTAGTCAGGGTGGCATCTTCAGTACTTCTAGCCAACCAGCTACGATGTCTAATACATCACTTGGGGTTCAACCAATTGGAGGGTTGAAAGCTGGTAATCTTGTAACTTCTTTGAAGCAGTTGGAAGCTGAGGCCAGTGCAAGGAAAACACCATTAACAACAAAGCCACTATGGAAAATATGAACTAATTGGATGTTAATTTACTAATTGTGATGGTTAATAGTTTTTGGTACTGAACTAGGTGCAATTAATTTGTCTTAAGAGGTTACTATAGAACTAATTTTGGTTATTACTAGTAGTTATTCAATTATAACTTATGCATTATATTAAACCAGTTACAAATTTGTAATGAACTAAACTATATTGCACTAGTATCCATGAATGTGATAACATTTTGCAAGGTGTATGCTTTTTCTTAATTTCAATTTTTCAAATGTATTACATTGTATTACACAACCATTGGTTTTTTGCTTCTTCCTAAAATAAGGTTGCATTCATTGGTTCTTTTCATTGATCAAAGAGTGCACCTACATGCATTGGTCATTCCATTCAATGGTCAATACTTTGAATCTTGTAACTCTAAAATGTTTATTACCTCTTGACTACATTATATTTACTCAACCACTTCTTATGCCTATTTCAACAGGGTAATGTTCTAGGCTTAATTCATCTTGCAAACATAAAATAGTAATATTAGTTCTTGATAGAAAATGGCTTACAAATTGTGTGTCAAAGGTGTGTTTGACAGGACTGAGTTTAAGGTTAGTGTTGGATGTGTTCTCAAAAAGATTGAAAGGTGGGTTCGAGGTGTTGGGGGGTGATCGGCTTGGTTGACCCCGAGACTCTTGAGCTTTGGGCCATATTTTATGGCCTAAAGAAAGCATGGGTGCGTGAGTACACAAGTGTGGTGCTTTTCAGCGAGAGTAGGCACGCAGTTGAACGCATCAATAACCATGATCCTGATGATGCTATGGTTGGTTTGGTGGATATGATCATCATGCTTCTTACTGAGAACTGGACTCATGTCGAGCTCCAGCATACTCATGCAGATGTCAATGGTGGGGCAAATGTCATGGCCACTCACTTCCTTGCTGCAAATTGAGGAGTCACCGAGATGGCCAAGCCAGCAGCCATCCGTCATGTCGTTTGATTAACTAAGACAAGGGATGCCTTGTCTTTTTCAATCTTAATTAATCAGTTTTTATTGTTCTAAATAAAATTTGCATGCATATCTTTTAACCTCAATGACAAACTTGTGTGGTTTTAATTTGTGATTTCTATATTTGTATTACGACAAACTTGCTTGGTTTATGTTTGTGTTGTCTATATTGCTTATGTTGAAGAAAAGTATGCAACTTGCTTTAATCGAACTCACAAACACAAAATCCCTTGCAATACAAATTAAAACCATTACATGGCTAAACAAACAACCATGACAGTAACAACAAGATTCCTAAACATCAACCTAACCATAATTACTTAACATCAACCTAAACAAAATAAAAATACATCAAACACTCTCATCGGAGTCAGGTTCTTGAACAATGTCAGGCGTAACAGAGGTGAGTGCGGCACTCATCATCACAGTAAAAAGCATAAAAATTGCAACCGCCATGAAACCTTACTTTGTCTTCAAATTACTCTTCCCGACTTTATGCTTTCCATATATTCTGTCAATCTTGCGCTTGTACGAGTGAATTGTGTTTGCATAACGGATTTCCAACTCCTCAATAGCAGCTACGGCTCGACCTCTAAGTGACGGATCAATCCACTTCAAGAACCCGCACGATTCAAATCCACATTCTCGGAACCTCTGACCTGCATTATCCCCACCAACGCGTTTTAACGGTACTCATTCGTTCTCAATCGCATAGGAGTAAGTCTTCTTCGCCGGCCATTGAAGAGTTTGATGTATGCCTGATTAAAGCTTTTGGCTTAATAAAAAGGGACGAGGCAAAGGGAGGGAAAAAGAAAAGAGAAAAGGAGGGCGGAAAAGAGGAAAACACGAGAGTATATGTTGAGGTATAAGGGCATTTCTGCACTTTCATCTTTCAGCAAACGGGCGTTAACTAAATATAAACAGTAGCACACATTCTGCAGGAATTCTGTTAGTCAGGCCACACAATCTGCATTTTCAGGAGTTTAACCACATTTTCTGCAGAAATGGAATAGTTCACGTACACACTATGTACTTTACTCATTAAAAAATATAGATATAGCAGGCACAACTCGCTGGCACCGCCCCGCCTCGCCACGTCCACCACGCGTCTCAAATCAAATGCCACTGCTGCGATAACTCGTGTAACTCGTATAACCTGTGAGCCATACACGAGCTTGTTTTTCTTGAATCAGCCCAAGCCAGACACGGCTCGTTCAATTATATGTGTCGTGAGTCCTGAGATAGCCAAACCGGCACGCTCATTTGGCCACCTCTATGTACAGCTCGATCCATGAAAATATGGCTGCATCGTCAAAATTGATATCTCGGGTTCAATTGATCTCCCAATTGATCTGTACAATATAAGGAATGCTCTTCCTTGCAAAAAAATATATGTAAGGAATGCTGTTGTAGATAATTGGATGCACAAATAGGTGAAACGATCAACGAGATCAGATACCCTGATGGAAAAAAATTGATGAAAAATTAGACCTGCAACCGTGAAGTAAAGAGGAAACTCTTGTGCCATTATTACATATCCAAAGCCAAGTACCATATTATTAACTGGTATAAAACAATACATGTCCAATAACGAAGGTATCTACAATAGCACTAAGCTAGCTTTGAGCAGAAGCTGCGGAGTTGCTACTAGGAAATACAACACCAGATCCATTTCCTTGATTGTTTTGCTGATCTTCATTAGCATGCACAACAAACTCTTCCGGGGACATGTGCAATCCATGGCATGCACAAACAATTCGAACTTGAGTTGTACCAACTCTATAGGTTACACCGGATATTGTCCTGCCCTTCGGACCAGAACCTGTTGTAGAAACCCACGGCAAATCTGGAACTGAACCGGTCCCGGAAAATTTTAAATCGCCAGCAATACCCGGTTGTATAGCTTGAAATTCAGAAGTGCACCCGTCAACTCTTGGCTGCTCAGATGTGCTTTGCCCGACCATGATACTATTTTGCTTCACATTGTTTCCTGTCTGAGAAGAGGAGCCTTCTTCCACAGCAAAGTTGTTTCCGTCTGCTTTGGATGCTTCTAATACCTTCCCATCATGTTGCAAAGCCCCAGACTTGTGCATTACTGAGGCATTAGTTGTAATAAAAAAGATCAGAATTAGGTACAGACTTCAGTAGCACCACAAGAAGCCTGAACTTAAATGTAGAAACAGAACTACAGAAGTATTTATTACTGTTTAGAAGTATATTAATTACTACAGCTAAGATGTAACAATATGGATGACCAGGTCAGCTATCGTAACTTATGCATTTAAGAAAAGATATAAACGCAAAACGTTAGAATTACAAATTTATGAAATGGCCAGAGAAAAGTACAATTCCAATATATGCCACAACAAACAAATTTAAAGAGACACTACATGAAATGGGATAAGAAACCGGAAAATACACCCAAAATGTATACTAAATAATCGGTGTGTAACTTAGACACGGGTACAGAGTGTCAAACAAGACACTTACCAATGCTGGACTTGGAGTCTGATCATATCAGACACGTAGATTCTGTCCAATTTGGGCACGGAGACATGACATTATATATCTATGAACAAGTTTATTCGATATATATTGTGGCAAAAGTGAACAATAAAATCTCAAATTAATCATGATTTTGTGAAGGCCTTCCCAAATTGAGCATCTTCTTTTTTCTTCTTTCTCTCTGTCGTGTCTGTTTTTTTGGCATGTTAAGTTCATCTTAGGTGACGTCTTTTAGTAAGTCAAGGTGTCCACACTTAAAGCACCTAACATGGAATAAGTGTTGTGTCCAAGTGTCTAAGTGTATAACACATCAAATAAAAACAGTCCCCCATATAATAATTATTATTTATGCATCATAAGAAGATTTGTACATAGACGCGGAAGAGTTGAACCTTCTGATATGTTAAGTCTGCCGTTCTGCTTCTCTGAATCTGGCACACCCCTAATAAAATAGGACGAGTTAAGCTGCTGTGATTGAGGAACAGGACCCTGAGAATTTTCTTTGTCCAACACCGGAAGCTGACCAGGAGAGTATCCAAATGTCAAATGACTATTAGTAGGCATCATATGTTGATTTGCTGGTCTTTCACTATTAGAGGTAGCCATCATATGCATGACACTGGGTAGTGCATGCTTTGAAGTTCCCGGTACAACACTTGGGTTAGAGTCCTTTACTGCCAAATTATAAGGCATGTTCATGATGTTTGCTGACTGATTTGGGAATGGGATGCCATAGGAAACATTTCTAACCTTAGGCTCACTTTCTGATAAAATAGTAAATCGATTATGTCCTTTTCCGAGACCACTTGAACTAGAAACTCCATGAACCTCCTTAGGAATCCCAGATAAGCCACCACCCTTTACATCCCTCTTGGAATTATCATTATGGTGAGTTTTGAGCCTTGAAGTTGATCCCTCAGCTTCGGAATCTGCTATATCTTCATTTTCAGCAGTGGACCCTTCATCAGTGTTTATTGAAATATGAGAAGCTCTCGTGGTTTCAGAATCTCTCATGCGTTTCTTTTGAAGGGTTATCTCATCAAAGACACTCCTAGATTTATTTGATGCTTCTAACCTCTTTTCTTCATCAGCTTCAGAAGGCTTGTTATTATTAGCAATCCAGAATTCTCCACCATTCAAGTTTGTAGAGGTTTCCACGTGGATGGCTGGACTCGAAAGATTATCAAAGAAGTTATCTTCGGGTTTCACGGAATCGCTTTTCTGTGTTCCAGCGTGCAGAAAGTTTCTGAAATCATCTATTATTTTGCTGCCTCTATCAACTTCTTCTATCCTAGTCCCTGAAGAGCTTCCATTTCTAGTCCTTGGGGTAGTAGACGACTTACCACAAGATAGACCCAACCGAAGCTCCAGACCATTGTCATCCTCCATCTGAAAGTTTATAATATGATTCAGAGAAGAATCAAGTTTCAAATTTGCAGCTTCACGTGAAGCATTTCCTTGATGAACATTGATGTCAACACTTCTCAAGTCTCCAGAGCATCAAAACCGAACTGCAGCAAGAGCAAAGGTGTATTAAAGGCTCAATTCAGTCTTTCGCAAAAACATTTGATTATTAAACAGATACATCATACAAGATTTGTCACAGACTAGTTGTTATTGAACTGGCCAAGTGGCAGTTACTGTAGCTTTATATCTATCTATTTTATGCATAGAATAGTGTATACATATTTGTTTACTTTTCTATCTTTTCAACTGATTACATTTTATATTATCCAATTCTTTATATAAAGTAAAATCCGTCTGCTTGGTATGGTTAATGAGAACCTTGAGACAAAAAAAAAGTAAAAAGCGTGATATCTTCCACTTGTGTATAGTGATATCTTCCACTTATGTATAGAACAAAACCTTTAATATAAATGTCTCCCAATATTTTTTCTATCACAAATCTCTTAAAAACTCCGTCCAGTAACCCATGAATGTAGAAGCCCTAATGCGTTTCATGCTTCAACTCTTAGAACATTAGAAAATTTACTGAATAACATGTTGACTGGCATTTAATGTTTCTAAATACTGATGTAACTGGAAGTATCTAAGAGAGATCTATGAAAACATTCAAGGTACAACTAATAAAAGCTCAAATCATACATTTCGTGAAAGTAAATGCTTATGATCGCCTAAAGTCAAGCTTCCAGAAAACGACAGGCATAAGGTGCAAGTTCAAAACCTGATAAAATCCAAACTTGGCTCCAGAGACCAGAGTCTGATTTATAGGCACCATATGAAAGCATAATCTTTATTGAGCTTATAAATCAAGTAAGAAGCTAATTCAAAGTAGTTAATTATAGGGAAAAACAATAATAATAGTAATTATTAAGATGGTATAAACCATCATTTAAGACAACAATAATAAAATCCTGTAAAGATTATGGAAACATCAAATCCAAAAAAACAACCCATGTTAGATTCAGATTAAAAACAAAATCAAAGAAACCTAAGTATCCACTAAAAACAAATTACAGAAACAAAAAAGTAGAGTAAATAAAAAACAAGCGAACTCAAGAATAATAAGGAAACAAGGAGAAGATAAAAAAAATAAGAGGGAGAATTGAGGTACCTGAGGGGAGGGAAGGGCAGAAGAGAGACGAGGGTTGGGAGATGAGAAATATTAATCGAGCTGGAGAGTGGTGTGTGTGGAGGGTCAAATGTGAAAATGGGTTGCTCCCATTCAGACCTAACCGCGGCCCCCCACTTTACTCTTTTTCCTTTGCACCACGTGCTTCTTATGCTCCTTTGTCTGCGTCTCCTAGGCTGAGCATTCGGGTGGGAACCGAACCGAAAAGACAAAAACCGAAGTTTTGTTTTTTTCTGGAACCGAACCGACCAAATTTGTATTATGTACCGAATCAGAACCGAACCGTAATAATTCGGTCGGTTCGGTTCGGTTCGGTTCGGTTCTTAAGAATCGAATTCGTTTTAAAAAAAATTATTAATTATATGCAATATGTAAGTTAAATTAAAAAAAAATATGCATCCATTACTAAGTCATGAATTATCAAAACTTCGGTAATTTTACAAACAACATAAAAAGAAATAATTTAAAAGTTTAAACCAAGTATAATTTCATAATTATTACAAGTTTAGTGCAGTATTATTGGAAATACTATTGAACATAGAATTTTTAAATATATTTAATCTTCTCTACAACTCAATTGTGGTATGTTGTTGTATAGATTTGAGAATAGAGATTATTCAGCGACTTCGATCATTTTTAGCAATTTTATAATATTCTTAATTTATTATGTATTTTTAAGATATTATAATATATATATATAATATGTCTAATTCGGTCGGTTCGGTTCTACCCGAATTGTTTTAAAAAGGAACCGAACCGAACCAAACTTAATATCGGTTTGGACCAAAAAAACCGAACCGACCAAATTTTTAAAAATTTTGGACCGAACCGAACCGAAATTGAACAGTTCGGTTCGGTTTTTCGGTTCCGGTTCGGTTTTGCTCACCCCTAGCGTCTCCCTTTATAATTGTTTAAAATTTGAGTAATATTGGATCAATAAGTGCTCCAATAATATTTAAGCAGTGGCTTAAAATATTAGGAAATTGATCGTGTCTCATTTTAAGACACCGCTACTTTTTAATATATTTATAAGGTATTTAATAGAATATTGTTCAACTTGCTCTTCCTGCATACTCCCTCACTCCCCTACGGACGGACGGGACTTGGCACCCACTTTAAAACTCTTAAAGTATAGTTTATTAAATATTTTTTTATTTTTTTTCTTCTGAATAAAAGTTTGTTGTTTAAAATTTAATACAAAAAAAAAGAAAAATTCAAAAAAAATTATAAAAATATATTTTAGATTCACCTTAAAATAAGTGTCGAGTAGTGAAAGAAAACTATATATAATTGAATGTGACGCAGAGAGTATGTCTTAGGTGTTCTTTTATTTCATTTTTATATAATAAAATTACTATAATTATATTTAGTTATAGTTGAATTATACACGTAAATAGTGTTGTAGAAATCGTTAATCGAACTAAATCGATTAAATTACTTATTTGTAATTTATCAGAAATCGGTAATTTACATGTTTTTTTTTAAAAGCAAAAATATTATAAAAATGGGACAAAGCCCACCATCACTATACATAATCCAGCCCAATTGGAAAAAGGGCAAGAGCAGACCCAATGTCAACAACACAAAATAATCCATAACCATAACATCTAGCCCAACATAATTAACCACTAATACTGAAAATCAAACTAAATATACTAATAATAATAAATAAAATAATTGTTGGACTTCCCCAACAGCCTTCGACCTTCCACTGCTTGGCTCTCAGCTGCTGAATCACATCTCCATTCCTTCACCTACTTTCTGGGCAACAGCAGCCCCCTCCAACCCAACTGCAGGTAGACCCACAAAACGTGTGCATACTGAGGCATCCCTCCAAGAACCGTAGAGTTATACAACTCCCAGTAAGCATCCACATGGTCAGTTTCCAAAACAACTTTCTTATAACCCTTCTAGTAGGCCTCCTTAAGCCCTTTCAACAGTGCATGAAACTCATTCTTCCTCTGATCTTCAAACCCCAAAGATCCACCAGTCGTATGTAAGATAACCCTTAAACAATCCTTAAATACCGCACTTATGCCTGAATGCTACCCATTTGGCAAATCCTCTTGCGAGAAGAAAATGTTCACATTACACTTGTTAGGTCCCAATTCGTTTGTAGAAGGGGGGTTGAATACAAACGGTACCGAATAATCGAATAAATGCGAAATAAAAAATATGAAACAAAATTCAAGTTAAATAAGAATATTACTTGAAAGGTGTTACAACAACTGTATCGATTACAAGGAATTAATCTCAAATTAATTATCACAAATTTAGAATAAATTCGACATGAACTTTTTCTATTTTTACAATAATTAGAATCAAATGCTAAACGCGATTTGAGATTAAGTTCTAGGGATTTTGATCCGCTAGATTGTTACACAAGAGCAAGATAAAGATTTCTAGTGGATTGGATTTAACTTTACAATCTAGAAATTTAATCTTGAAGTATGCAGATGAAAAGATGAAATATTGCTTCTTGTTTTTCTTTTCTGCTTTGTTATTGACTTCTGTGTTCTGGATGATTGATTGTGTTCTGCTTCTGCTTCTTTTAATCAAACAACAGAATAGAATGAACTGCAATGACAATCAGTGAGACAATCCAATTGTACTAGCAAGACAATCTGTTGAACTGGAGAGACTTTCGGTATGACAATTGTTTGTACTAGCAAGACAATCTGATTGAACTAGCAAGACAATTCTCTTCCAGTGTAACTTTCGGCAAGACAATTGTTTGTACTAGCATGACTTTTGGTATGACTATTGATTGTCATACCGATTGTCATACTAGTACAATCAGTTTGACTTGCTGAATTTAAATGAATTTTAATCCAATTTAAATTCTGAAAAACCTTAATATTAATTCTGAATTAATTAATCAATTAATTTAATTAATCAAATAAATTAATCTTTGCAGATATAATTTATTTTCTTAATTAAATTATATGACTTAATTAATTAATAGAGAATTAATACTAACCCTGAGCAGCAACCAATCTTCTGAATATCTTCTGTAAATCACTGAGAATTATGAATCAATTCCACCACTTCAACGTTGACACTCGATGTACTGTCTGGTTCATGAGTGACTAACTTTCGTGACATTTCTTCATGTCTTGACTTTGATACTTTGATTTTCTTCAGATTAAATCCTTGTAATTAATGATACTCTGACGAGATCTCTGTCACTTTATTAAATCCACGATCTTGATTTATATCACTGAGGCTTGATCAATTTCTTGAACTTCTTCCAGTGAATTAACTCCTCAAGTCTGTAGATGAACCTTGTTTCTGAATCCTCTGACATATGTTACTTTGCGAGATCTCTCTGACGGTAGATCCACTATTTACTTATTACATTCTTATTTGAGTTGAGTTGAATCCTCGAATATACAAATAGGCCTATGACATATGACTTACAACACTTAACCACTCCCTTCCGTGGCATCAACCACCTCGCGTGGCATCAACCACCTCGCGTTGACATTGACATTTTCATCTTCCATTGAGACTTTACTAGAGGACTGTATAAACCCTAATCTGAAATTATTTCTAATAGATGAAGGGAAAATACTTGATAAGACAATTGTATGTAGTAGCTGCATGCAAAGAACCCTCTTATATATAACATCCAGTTAATCCCCCCAAGAGACTGTCATAATAACCCTACAACCTCAAAACTACTCCCCAACGCAACCATTTGGTTTTCCAAGATGGAATCTAATATAGCTTTTCCAGTTTCCCCAAGCTAATATAATTACCCTATAAGTAATCATACCTATGAAATTTACTAACTTAAAATAAACCACTAAATCCTAAAAAACAAAATTTACATGCACCCCAAAAGAAATAAAAAAATCTTCTATTTAATCACATATAAACTATTCAAAAAACACCCCTTTATGCATGTCCGTCTGCGATTTCATTCCAACTTCTATTAATGTGTTTTAACTGGACATCTAAAAGTTTAACATTCCAAAGTCTCACCTGAAGAGCATCCAGATCAGTCTCCTTAACTAGTTTCTCATTATCTGAGAGCACCAAAATATGTTTTTATTCCAGCTACTATACTTCAGCAATTTAAACAAAACTTTCAAAACAAAACATTCCACTTCAAAAACACTAGAAGCTGATGCAGGACCAACAAACTGCAATAACTTTTCTCCTGCAACATCTTGAATTATTCCACCAATACCAGCTAGTATCTTACCCTTAACGTCTTTTTTAAAACTTCCATCTATACATGCCACAATATCAATATTGTTCTTATTTTCAAACTCCCCCCACAAATCTTTTTCACTTGCAGTCACCACCCCAATTGGATTATAAGACCACCAACTGCTTCTCTTAGTATTGATAATGCCATTAGCCAAACACCACTTCAGAGCTCTACTTTGAATCAGAGTATACACTTGCTTGCAATCTGGAGATTTATTATCAAAGATAAAGCGATTCCTATGCAATCAGATAGTCCACAAAGTGGCTACTAAAACACTATTCCAAACTATTTTAATATCTTCATGGGGAAATAAGAGCTTAGATCTCCACATAGATGTCAAGTCTTCTATATACACTTTTCAGACTATCCCCCACCAACTTAGTATAAGGACCCAGATTTTTCTTGAGAAAATGCACTTCCAAAACAATTGCTCTTGGGACTCCTGTTTAAATCCACATAGTAGACAAAGCTTACAATCATCATAATTATGAATTCTATGAGCTAACCAAACCTTTGTTGGAATAATCCCAGACTAGACTTTCCATAAGAACAACTTAACCTTTTCAGGCACTTTATATTTCCAGATATGTTCCCAGTCACCACAGACCTCCACTTCTTTATTGATCAATAATTCATGAGCAGCACTAGTGGTATATGTGTCCATAACTGGGAACCAAATAATCCAATCCTGATTACCAAACAACTGAATTGAATCCACTATATTGCTCACCTCTCTCAAGTCCTCTATCTCCCAATATCTTAACTTCTTTTTCCTATAAAACCTCACCATTCTTGTCATAGCAATCCCATAAAACCTTAAAAATACTCACTTCATTTTGCTTTAGCTTAGATATACTACAAAGCCTAGAAAATCTATCCATAATAGTTCTGTCTAGCAACCAAAGATCTTCCCAGAAAAGGGCCGATTCCCCATCAACAACTATCCACCTTAAATTTTCAGTCCCCAAATAGCCAGACTCAGAATATTTAGCAACTGTCTTTAATATATCCTGCACCATAACTGAACAAGATTTTTGACTGCTCAAAAACTCTAGTCCTTCACCCTTACCACAACCATACTTATCCCTTAACCACACATTCCATGTCACCTTTCTATCAGCTTGCCATTTAAACCACCATTTACACAGACTCACTGAATTTTTATGTTGCAAAGAACTTAAACCTAAACCCCCCTATTTTTTGGATTTACAAACTGAGTTCCAAGCTATGAGATGCATCTTCTTGCAGTTAACTCCTCTATCCTCTAACAAGTTTCCCAGAAAAATTCCCTCCTAATTTTTTCAAGCTGATTGCAAATTCCCACTGGGACTTTGTGTAAAGCAAACCAGTACACAGTAAGACTATCTAAAGTTGATTTTACTAAAGACATCCTACCAGCTTGATTCAAACTGTCTCTCTTCCACTCAGCTAATTTACTCTTAAATTTCTTCACTAAAGACTTCCAAAAGATTGCCTTTCTAGGACTAATACCAATTTGACTTCCCAAATATACCAAAGGCCAAGTACCTACCTTGCAACCCAGCTTCACTGCAAAATACTCCAGCTCTTTTTCTGGAATGTGACAAAAGTAAATATTGATTTTCTAAAAATTGATCTTTAAGCCAGAAAGCAATTGGAAACATTGAAGTACTCTTTTAATTCCAAAAATTGACTTCTCATCACCCTGTAAAAAACTATGGTATCATCAGCAAACTGCAAATGTGAGATTTTCTTACCCTCCTTTCTCAGTTGAATACCCTCAATGATACCTCTTTCACTTACTTTGCTTAATATTTTGTTTAAGACTTCTCCTGCTAGATTAAAGAGCATAGGAGATAGGAGATCCCTTTGCCTAATTCCATTTGACATGTTGAACTCCCTAGAAGGGGAACCATTGACCAAAACAGACAATCTAATTGTCTTAAAGAAATCTTCCATCCACTTAATTGTAAAATCCGTAATTTTATTTTTTAGTGTATTTGTTAGATATTAGATATTAATTAGTTTAGATAAATATTTTTAAATTAGAATATTCTGGAAAACTTTTTGTGCAAGTTATTTGAGTTAGAAAAAAAATTGTTATTTATGGAAAGAAGTGTGGGAATAAATTAGAAAATCGATATCTTTTTTTATTTTAGGTATTTGTGTGTAAAATATTTTATTTTAAGAAATTACTTGGAGAGGTTGTAAATCTTTAGGAGGAAATTTAATATTTCCTATTTCAAATTAGGGATTTGTGTGCCTATATAAGAATATTATAAGCTGTGAATTATTTGTACAGTAATTCGCCTCCAACAGGTACATACGTTCTCTTCGCTTGATTTTAATTTATCTCATGCGAATGTGTACTTGTCTACTTGACTCCTAATTGAATTAATTGATTCGGAATAGGATCATGTATATGTTATACATTATTTTATTTGAATTGTGTAATAACCGTGTCAGGATTAAATATATATTATGTGCATATGTTCTGTGTATTAGTTACTATGCTTTATTAGTGTATGCTTCGAAAAATTATTTTAATGGTCTCACCTGGTCTTTACTCACCATATGTATTGTCAAGGTCTTTTGAACATTAAGTCTCAAGTGAATAGATATATAAAATATGATTTCATTGTTTTAACGCGGGGCAACTTACTTTAATAAATATTAGTTTTCCACGTGAATTAATTTGCTATTAGATATAGTAGTTTATGCTTCCTGCTCGAATCATTTTTATGTTATTAAATTATTATAAAATACGTTATAGTTGCATGTTTATTTATTTATGTAGATTAAAAGGAAAATGAATGTTCTTAACGGATTATTGTGATTAAAAACATGTTTCTGATTTAGCAAAATCCCACATGCCAGCTTTGATAATTATTTTTTTGTTATATTTTTTCCTAAGAAAAAGGAAAATTATAAAGAATTATTATGATATAATATTCCATGTATCGTTTAGTAGCCATTTTAGTTTATGTTGCGTTGAAGTGGTATGAATGCATGCTAGTAATTCACTGTATTAATTATTGGACATAATCTTATATGCTAATTGAGTCCAAGTGTATAAGGCCTGGTTCATTATTTTTAGTATAACATGAATGCCTTGTATTAATTGATTATTAATTGTTAGTCATACATAAAGTGAATAATGAGGTGTGTGTATAATTAGTTAACTAAAATATGAGTGTTGCATGTTGAAGTTAAAAACAATGGTGACCCCTGTGCTTGGAGTAGAGCTGGCCAAACGAGCGGTTTGTCTCGGCTCGTTAAAATTCATATAATTCGGCTCGTAAACGAACGAATAATTATTCGGCTCAAACCGTCTAATCCAACGATCCGAACACGAATAGCATTTGAGGAAATCGGAACCGGCCCGGAACCGGCTCGACCCGAACCGTGTAATTCGTAAGCGAATAGAGCAGCAGAAAGCATGTTTTAACCGCGAATAAGTCATTCGTCTGGCACGCGAATTATTCGCTATTCGCCTGGCACGCGAATTATTCATGAATTATTCGCTATTCGCCTCTTTTCAACGATCAACTCCAATTATTTTCGTTATATATTTTGAATTATCGAGTAAGAATCTATTTTATTTTTAGTTTTCGATTTAGAACTAATAGTCCGGAAGTGCGGGCTGTTACATTAATCCACCTACTCCCCAGTCCTAAACATCTCATAGTTTTAAAAAGAAAACTCCAACTTCCAGAATCAAAAGTTTTCTCAAAATCCTACTTTAATATTAACCCCCTGTTTGAAGAAGATTTTATAGAATGAAAAACCTCATTAACTATAAAGATACTTTCAGCAGCCTGTCTACCCTTTACAAAATCAAACTGATTCATGCCTACCCACTTATCACAAACTGAATTTAGCCTAATTGCCAACATCTTAGTTAACAGTTTGGAAACACTATTTATTAGACTTATAGGCCTGAATTCATTCAACTTAGTTGGCACCTTAACCTTAGGCACCAAAACTATGAATGAAGAGTTAAAACCTTTAGGAAGCACTCCAGTACTAGCAAACGGTTTAAACCCCTCCAAAACATTTTCCCTCAAGAAAGGCCAAAATTCCTTGATATATTTCATATTAAAACTATCTGGACCTAGAGTTTTATCATTACTAAAGGACTTAAGTGCTTGTTCTAACTCCTTCAAACAGAAGTCCCTTTCAAAGAATAGCACTTCCTCCTCACTTAATCTGTTGTCTATCAATGACCTCAACTCAAAAAACTCCAAATTTCTTGAATTGAAAATATTTCTAAAATACTTATAGAAAGAAAGTCTAACCTCCTTTGAGCCAGTCAACACATTCCCTTCCAACACAATTTTTTCAATTCTAGTCCTGCATCTCCTTCTCTGGATTGCTTTATGGATAAATTTTGAATTTTTATCTCCTTGAAAATTTCACTGTATCCTTGCTTTCTGCCTTAGCATAGAATCCCTTTTCTTGTAACTTGTGGTCAAGTTCAAATGCCAATGAACAACTTCATCTCCCCATACATGATTTCTGTCAAGAAATTCCAATCTATTCTCTAGCTCCTCAATCCTAATGTCCAACTTGTCTTTAGAACATTTGCACAACTGTTTCAAATCCATTTTAAATTTCTTTAATATGACTTGAAAATTTTCTTGAAAACCAGATACTTAACCTTGCTTCCAAAAGTTCTCCATCTCCATCCTATCACCTTCATTAGATAGCCACCAGTTGAAAGCCCTAAAAGGTACTGGATTATTTGTGGATATGTTAACATACAACAGTATGGACCTGTGATCCGAAATCATCTTGTTAAGCGCATAAACTTCCCAGCAGTCAATAGCAAACCAATTATCATTCACCAAGAATTTATCCAACCTACTACACCTACCATAAGGACCAAACCAAGTAAAGTTCTCATTAACCATCCCAATTTCACATAAATTATTATTCCTGATGAAAGCCATAAACCCATGCACAACCAGCCTTCTATACTTGCAATTCGCACTCTCATTCTCATCCATAATACTATTGAAATCTCCAACTACACATACCAAGTCATTTCTTGCAATTACTAAAATCTCTGAAATCACATCCCACGACTTCCTTTTACCTTGTAAACGTAAAGGACCATAAACATTAATCACATGAAAGATGTCATTTGTCACCCTCCATTTGAACAAAACCCATTGCCAGGTTCTACCTGAAGCTAGACCTAGATACTGAAAACACAAACTATCCCATGCCAAGATCAACCCTCCTAACAAACCATATGAATCCTGTATAAGCCATCCAACTTGATCATTATCCCAAACAGAATTCTCCCAAAACTTCTTCCAATCAACACATTTTATTTCCTGTAGACATAGAATATTAGCCATATAGATTTAATCAAATCTTTAATCATTCTTATGTTCATACTATGACACAACCCCCTACAATTCCAAGAAATTATTTTTATATTTCTTACTGACATAATGACTTAATTTAACTATAACCAAACCAATCTGATTAAATCAAATTACAGTTCTCCCTGCTGCTGTAAGAACCCAAATTTTTGACATCGGTAAAAGACCTTTATGAATGGTAATATAATAACTTGAATTTTTGAGACCTTGTAAAACGTTTAATGAATAGTAACTCTGACGGACGGGAAAAACTTTTGAGCCCAAACTATGTAGTGCATGAGAAAATTAGTTTCGGAGTTGATATTACGATTATACGTACCAAATGAGTGTATGTAAACGCTATTAGTTTTCGAAGAAAATGAACTTTGAAAAATGACCGTATTTACGACTCATCGAGGATTACGATAATCACAATATAATTACGAGATTAAAACCCTGCGGATTTATATTCAAGTATGATAATTCAAAATATAAGGAATAAATACGAAAGGAATTAAGTCGCGAACCATTTACGAGTAAGTATTACGAAAATGTTTAAGCAACCGAGCAAACGCGTAAACGATTAAATAAACGTAACATACTAACTAAATTATGGTAAGAAAGTAACCATGGTTAGTTCATCAAATAGTTAGCTAACCATAGGATGATCAAGCTAGCTAACAATATAGTGTGCTAAGGAAGCTAACACTTGTATTTAGCTTGTAACCTAGCAACCTACACAGATTTGTCCTTAAGATTTACAGCAAGAATAAACCTAGGATTCAACCTAGGAGAATAAAAATCAAGTGCAAGATCTTCCACCCCATTTCCTAGAAGCAACCTAGCAAATCAACCAAGATAAGTAACCGAGGGAAGCTAGTATAAATACCCCCCCTGCATATTCTTCCATTCGCCCCCCTTGAAGAAAAATGAGGAATTCAATTTCAAATCTCAAAATCTATCCACGGTAAAAATCATCCCATTAATTCTCAATCCTCCTAGCAATTAAACTAAGGTAATAAAATTCTTTCATCTCTTTTTATCAAGGTTTAATGGGTGAAATAAAATCAAGAAACTCACTAGTGAATAGTATGAATAGTAACCTCTCTTTGGTTTCTTAATTTCAATGGTGGTTTTAGGTTCCAAAAATGATACCAATCACTTCCAAGCCTCCACCATCCTCAAGAACACATCTCAAGCTTTCAAGAAAGGTAAAAATATTTGGCCCAACTTTATTTAAGATTCATTTTTAAGATCCATTTAGTATGTGGTAGAAAACTTAGTTTAAGAAGTGGTATTGTTGAGATCTTGAAGTTTAAGTTAAGTAGATTTTAGGTTGATTGTTGTTTCCTCAAGAACATGATGTTCTTGAGAGGATTTTGTGTTTTGATGATGAAATTATGATTGTTGATGGTTGTGTTAAGAGTTAGGCGTAAACGAAACCCCGACTGTAAACGTAACTCTGTTAAAACCAACGAATCGTAACTTTAAGTTTCTGCAGAAAGTCCCGAAGTTGTAAACTGTAGTTTCTTGAAATATAACCCTTGATTATGATAGGAAATGTTATAAGGATCATTTAGCCGCTTGAATCGCTTGATTCTGATTTACGGATCAAAAGTTATGGTCGTTTTAGTAAAAGTGATTTACGCGACAAAAACTGCTACAAATCACGAACTTTGAAAATATATGGGATCAACTTAAAAGTGTTCATAAATCATGAAATTTTTACAGAGGGTAACATATTGAGTTTCAATTTTATAAAAATATCGGAGCCAAGATCACGCGAGTAGAAACCGTAAGAATCCATAAGCGGAGCCGACAACGATAATGAGAATAAACCTAAGATACTTAGAAAAACTAAGCGACCATGATGTGGATAAGGACTTAAAGGAATAATAAGGGTAGTATAAGTTGAGAGGGTGCATAATAATTAGTGTGTGAGTGCGAGTCACCGTAAAATAGAACGGGACCTAACGAATTGTGTTTATGGTTATAGATTTCCAAGCGGAACCTAGAGCATCCTCCACCTCGAGATACCCAGGCAAGTTTACGAAACCAACTCCATTTTACTGTTGTGTTGTGAAAGGATTGTTTTACTATCATTGCATAAATACCATGCTTGCCATGATACATAGTTGTTGAATTTTCGCATAATGTAGCGATGTTGTACGATAAGTATATATCATGAAATGTTTATTTCGCTTTAAGCGTGACATATTATATGAGACCGAGAGTCGGTCAGGATTTAAGATAAAACCCGGGAATCATTCCGGTGATATTATAGGACGTTTATAAGTCCATAGTAGTACGTTTTAAAAAGGGACTCAACGTCCACTTACGAAACATTAAAACCCCTCGAACTTTTATTAAAACGATTTCCCAACGATCATATTCCCTCAACTATATTTTATTGATTCGAATAATAAGTACTATATAATTATTCTTTTATCATGGGCGTAGTATACCCCAACAATTATTTATTTCAAACCTGATTAATCATTAAAGATTATTAATTGCGTAAACATAAACTAGTTGAGGAATATTATTTTAAATACTCTTTTGAAGAGTAAACTCATTCGAGGTTTAATTATTTATCAATTTTTATTTAATTATTTTTATTTAATTAAAAAGTTTATTTTGATTTAAAATCATAGATCCTGATTTAAAACATACTTTCTGTTTTCGGGAAATCGTCCGAGTAATTTCAGATCGTCGGAGAATATTATCCCGACTTATTTAATATTTTGAATATAGTTTCAAGGAGAAACTTTTCCCCCTTATTTAATTATCTGTTGACAACGGTCATCAACTCACATCCTTAGTACTTCCTCTGAAACTTTCAGAAGTACATATATATATATACAGTAAAGCTATGCCTATCAACAAGCAAAATGCTTGGAGGAACTTCGATGTGGTTTGCGTTCTCGAGATATGATAGGATTTCCTAAAGGACAAGGGAGGGGTAGGATCCAAGTACTTCGTGTATTGGATAAACTACTGGTACAGTAGGAGACGGTACAATATGTACCTATGGACCTGCGAAGTGTGTGTATACCCGAAATGAGGACACATAGCCCGTATGCGGCAAGGGTGATAACCGAGATGTGAAGGTGTCGTCCCTCTACAAGTAGAAAATGTTACTTTTATCGCAGTACGAATGCTCATCGTATGCGGTGGCTCCAATGAATGTTCAAATTCTTCCAATTGGAATTGTGATGCAATACCGTAACCCAAGCCAAGGTGCTGGGATTACTGTTAAGGTATTCACAGGATAATAAAATCCACTAAAGGATTATTTTCATAAGAAGGTGTGTATCACCAAGGAAAACTATTTTTGAAGAAAACGTATTTATCATATATGACGTTTTACTTGAGTTTATCATATAGTCATTTCATATTGTACACTATTATGCTGGACATTATAGCTCACTCTTGCTTTCTTTTAAATGACACAACACAACAGATAACTAGTATGCTGGTGTGGGACTCAGTCGCTTACAGTCATGGGGAGGATCCCTGGCAGCTTTGTCTCAGTTGTGCTAGAGTATCAGATAGATATAAGATATCAGTCGTAATTATTGTAACTTCATGTAGAGGTTATAAATAATTGTTTGAGATCATGTAAAGTACATTTGAGTGTAATAAAAGAAGATTACATTTTGTACGTCGTTTCTAAGGCTATAACTTGTGTGTGCGAGTATGAGATTGGGGTCTGTTGGATTATTGAATCAAAACCAGGATACACATGAGTGAAGGATGTCGCGACGACCCAGATTCCTGACCCCGGATTTGGGGGCGTTATAGCTGCAATTGCTCTACAATCTTATTAAGGACAACTGTTGTGCATATGTTGTGTACTTGATGATTTCATAAACAAAACGTCTAAGTGGATTTTACTTATTGAAATAATGTAGCACTCGACGGATAAGAATTACAGTCCCGACGGATAACTCATTGTAATCCCGACGGATGTTAACTTGTTATCCATCGAGTGAGTAGCTTATGTAATAATAAGTCTGTAGCACAGTTATGTATGCACCTTTGTATAGAATCTGTAGTAGCATATAAGTCATGTTGACTTTAACTAGATATGCAGAATAGGTTGATTAATTGTACATAAATGATGTCTTGTAATTCTGTATAAGTGAAATGAAGTCATATGCTTGATTGCTACCCGACGGATAACCTACAAAGCAACCGACAGATGATCAACAACCCGACGGATGATCAACAACCCGACGGATGATCATGTACTCAACTAATAAAGAATTCAAACAGCAGTTGAACAGTGAAAGCTGAGCACAGCCGTCGAGATGTATACAAATCTACTGTGGAAGCCCATTAACCGGGTAATAGAGGACGAAAAGCAGCAAAGCTTAAGACTGATAGTTTTTATATTTGTTCAGTCTTTTTGACTTTGTAATCTTGGTGATATATAAACCAAGAATGTAGCAAATGGAAAGAGAGAGCTGAGATACACAAAACAGAGAAATCTTTGTAGGCAGAATTATTAGCATTTCCCTGTATTCTCAGTATTTCAATTTGTAAGCAGCTATGAGCATTCTTGCACACAGAGTCCTCTCGATATATAATATATATCTCTGGTGGAATTGTTTAAATCCACCAGAAAGTTTTTAAAGACTCTTGTTTTTAATTACTTGTGTTTTGATTCAATTAAGTTTCTATTCCGCATTATGTTAATCAAAACATTATATCTATATTCGAGTTGAACATTCTTATTTTCGAGAAAAAGGTTCAAGAATTCCATTCAACCCCCCTTCTGTAATTCTTGCTATATTATTAAGGGACTAACAATTGGTATCAGAGCAAGCTCTTAATTTACAAAGAGTTTAAAGATCAAAACAATTCAGCGAGATGAACAAGAAAGACGTTGGAGTCAAGATTCCTTTTCTTGATAAAGATAATTACCATCATTGAAAGGTAAAGATGCATCTTCATATGCTTTCTCAAGATGAGGCCTATGTGGACTGCATAGAAAGAGGTCCTCATGTTTCAATGAGAGCTGCAACAGGAAACGAGCCATCTGTTCCCAAACCAAGGCATGAATGGTCTGATCCTGACATTGAACAAGTCAGGAAGGATAAAAAGGCCATGAACATTCTGTTCAATGGAGTTGATGCAGACATGTTTGACAACATTATAAACTGCAAAACTGCTAAGGAAGTCTGGAATACTATACAGATAATCTGTGATGGCACTGAGCAAGTTAGAGAAAATAAAATGCAGCTCTTGATTCAGCAATATGAGCATTTTCACAATGAGGAAAGTGAGTCACTCACTGACATTTTTAGTAGATTCCAAAAACTACTAAATGCTCTTAAGTTGCATGGAAGAGTCTATCAGACTAAAGACTCTAATCTGAAATTCCTTAGATCTCTTCCAAAGGAATGGAAACCAATGACAGTCTCATTGAGAAACTCACAAGATTATAAAGAGTTTACTTTGGAGAGACTGTATGGCATCCTGAAGACCTATGAGCTTGAGATAGAGCAGGATGAAAGGATGGAGAGAGGAAAGAAGAAAGGAGGATCCATTGCACTAGTTGCTGATTTGGAAAAGGAGAAGGAAGTGAAGATGGAAGCTGTAGAATCAACTTCAAAGGTCTGTGAGAATAAGGGCAAGGGACTTGCAGCAGAAAGTGAAGATTCATTGAGCCAAGATGACATGGAGGACATTGATGAGCACCTAGCATTTCTTTCC
This sequence comes from Apium graveolens, assembly GCF_009905375.1. Taxonomy (NCBI): domain Eukaryota; kingdom Viridiplantae; phylum Streptophyta; class Magnoliopsida; order Apiales; family Apiaceae; genus Apium; species Apium graveolens. The sequence continues at coordinate 153,849,593 of NC_133651.1, read as the reverse complement.
AGGAGATTTGCCAATCTCAAGTTCAAAAAGAACTTTGGAGCAGCCAAGCCAAATAGAAACATGGTGGATAAGTCAAAATTCAAATATTTCAAATGTGGTTTGGCAGGGCATTTTGCAAATGAGTGTAGAAAGTCAGATTCCAGTAAGAAAAGGTTTGAGTCTGTGGATTATAAGCAAAAATACTTTGATCTACTCAAACAAAAGGAAAGGGCTTTTATTACACACGAGAATGACTAGGCAGCAGATGGTTTGGATGAAGATGAGGATGTCAGCTATGTCAATCTAGCCCTAATGGCCAAGTCTGATGAAACAGAGACAAGTTCCTCAAGCAATCAGGTAATTACTACAAACCTTGCACATTTATTTAAAGCTGAGTGTAATGATGCCATAAATGACATGTCTACAAAATTATATCATTTGCGTGTTACACTTAAGTCTCTTACTAAAGAAAATGCTAAAATCAAAGAAAATAACTTGTTTTTAAGTGAGAGGAATAATGTGCTTGAGTCTCAGTTTGTTGAGTTTGAGAAACTAAAAATTGAGTGTAAGATTGCCAATGAGGAATTAACTGAGTCCTTGAAAAAGGAAGAGATTTTAAAGAAGCAGCTCGAGCGTGAACAAGAGGTGATTAAAGAATGGAAAACATCCAGGGATGTCCATGCTCAAATCACCAAAGTTCAAGGAATTGAGTCTTTTTGTGATGAAGCCTGGAAAAAGAATAAAGAGAAACTAGAACCTATTTTGGTAGATGGTTTGCTGACAGATGTAGACTCGACGGATGATGAGGACTATCCATCGGATAACAAAAAGTGTTATCCGTCGAAAGAGGAAAATCCTTATCCGTCGGCTGTGAGCAAGCCCATTAGCAAAACCAAACTAATCAAGCTAAATGAGAAGTATGGGTCTGTTTCCAAGAACTTTGTTTCAGGAGAGTCAAGTCAAGCTAAGAAAGGGAAAAAGGCTAATGTTAGTCACATGGCTGTCAAACAGTTAAGTGACAGACTTGAGAAAATTGAGGTAAAAACAGAGACTAAAAGGAAAAACAATAGGAATGATAAAGTAGGGATTAACAAACACAATAACTACACACCTGATAAATATGCTCCTAGAAAAATCTGTGTCAAGTGTGGTAGTGTAAATCATTTGTCTGTTAATTGCAAATCTGCCATGCCTACTCCCATGTCTGTTTAGTCTCAATTTCCTAACATGAATGCAATGCCTCCCATGCCTATTAATGTTATGCCTACACAGAACATGAATGCACAGTTTGCTATGCCATTTGCACCTAATCCATATTATGCTGCATACAGTATGCCTCAAATGTCATTTAGCATGCCCTACTAGAATAACATGTTTACACCAAGCATGTCATTTCCTGGTAGCCATAATATGCATGATAATTCTGTTGCATTAAATGGTTTCAAAGGTCCTACCTACCCAAATGACTAAGGAAGAATCTGAAATTCCTAAGTCAAATGAGTTAAGACCTAAGAAACAGAAGAAGAAAGCTAACAAGGCAGGACCCAAGGAAACTTGGGTACCAAAATCAAATTGATTTGATTTTGATGTGTGCAGGGAAACAGAAGGAATCTTTGGTACTTGGATAGTGGTTGTTCAAGACACATGACTGGTGATTATACCCTGCTCACAGAGTTTAAGGAGAGAGCTGGCCCAAGTATTACTTTTGAAGATGACAGCAAGGGTTATACTGTGGGATATGGCTTGATTTCAAAGGACAATGTCATCATTGAAGAGGTTGCCTTAATGGATGGTTTCAAACACAATCTGTTGAGTATCAGCCAGCTTTGTGACAAAGGCAATTCAGTAACCTTCAACAAAGAAGCCTGTGCTGTGACTAATAATCAAAGCAACAAAGTGGTTCTCACTGGTATGAGAAAAGGAAATGTGTACCTAGCTGATTTCAACTCAACTAAAGCTGAATCTGTAACTTATCTTCTCAATAAAGCAAGTCAAGATGAAAGTTGGCTATGGCACAAGAAGCTATCCCATTTAAACTTCAAGACCATGAATGAGCTGGTAAAGAAAGAACTAGTAAGAGGCATTCCTCTAGTGGAGTTTTCAAAGGATGGACTATGTGATGCCTGCCAAAAGGAGAAGCAGATTAAAGCATCATTCAGGAAGAAACTTGATTCAGCAATTGAAGAGCCTTTGCAACTACTTCACATGGATTTGTTTGGACCAGTCAATGTATTGTCAATTTCAAGGAAAAGATTTTGTCTAGTAATTGTAGATGATTTCTCAAAGTTCTCTTGGACATATTTCCTAAAGTCTAAAGATGAAGCTAGTGAAATCATCATCAATCACATAAGGCAAGTTAACAATCATCCTGATTTCAAAGTTAGAAGAATCAGGAGTGATAATGGAACTGAGTTCAAGAACTATATCATGAGAGCATTTTGTGAAGAAAATGGGATTCTGCATGAGTTTTCAGTAGCAAGGACTCCATAACAGAATGGAGTAGTGGAAAGGAAGAATAGATCACTTATTGAAGCTGCAAGGACAATGCTTGAAGAATCTAAACTACCAACATATTTTTGAGCTGAAGCTGTAAATACTGCATGCTACACTCAGAACATTTCTCTGATTAATCAAGCAAGATGCATGACTCCCTATCAATTGTTCAAGAACAAGAAGCCAACTCTAAACTTTCTTCATGTCTTTGGCTGTAAATGCTATATTCTGAGAAATCAAACTGATCAAAATAGAAAGTTTGATGCTAAAGCAGATGAAGGAATTTTTGTTAGATATGCTGTTGGTAAAGTATATAGAGTCTACAATATAAGAACCAACATTGTTGTGGAATCTATACATGTTGTGTTTGATAATAAGAAGATTGAAGGACTAAAAGATGGAGATTACCATGAGAGCCTCAAATTTGACAATGTGGAGATGGCTAGTGATGAAAGTGATGATGAAAGTGATCAAGAAACAGTGTCTAAGGATAATGCAGATAAATCCCCTACCAATGAAGCACAAAACTCTACATCTGTCAAGTTGCATAATGCTTCATCCGTCGGGAGGCAATCTGTGTTATCCGTCGGAAGACAACCTGCCTCATCCGTCGGTACTCAAAATTCACCATCCGTCGGGTTATCGAAAGGAGCAGGAAGTCAAGACAGGTCACTTACAGAAAATTCTCATTTCTCAAATCAAAGATCCACCAACTCAGGGGGAGTTTCTAGCATTCAAAACTCAATCACACATCAAGACAATCATGAGGCCTCTTCATCTAGAGTTAATCTACCTCAGCAAAGGAAATGGACAAAAGATCACCCCTTTGAGCTTATCATTGGTGATATGTCTTCTAGAGTTCAAACAAGAAGAGCAACTCAGGAAGAATGTCTATACAGCAGCTTCCTGTCAAAGGAAGAACCAAAGAAGGTAGAAGAAGCTTTGTTAGATCCTGATTGGATTTTAGCTATGCAGGAGGAGCTAAACCAATTTGAAAGAAATAAAGTATGGAAGCTAGTACCCAAGCCTAAAGGAAAGAATCCAATAGACACCAAGTGGGTATTCAGAAACAAGATGGATGAAAATGGCATAGTAGTCAGGAACAAAGCTAGATTGGTTGCTAAGGGATATTGTCAGCAAGAGGGAATAGATTTTGATGAAACATTTGCTCCTGTTGCAAGACTTGAAGCCATCAGAATCTTCTTAGCCTATGCAGCCCATGCCAATTTCAAGATCTATCAAATGGATGTCAAAAGTGCCTTTCTGAATGGAGATTTGGAGGAAGAAGTATATGTCAGTCAACCTCCTGGATTTCAAGATCCAAATTTTCCATAATATGTCTATTATCTTCTGAAAGCACTTTATGGACTGAAACAAGCACCTAGAGCCTGGTATGACACTTTATCAAAGTTCCTTTTGGAAAATCACTTCACAAGAGGTACTGTAGATAAAACTTTATTTTTCAGAATTGTTAATGGCTCTAGCATACTTGTTCAAATTTATGTAGATGATATTATTTTTGGTTCTACAGATGAGAAACTTTGCAAAAAGTTTGCCAAATTGATGCAAAGTAAGTATGAAATGAGCATGATGGGAGAACTGACTTACTTTCTTGGTTTACAAGTTAAGCAAGTTAGTGATGGAATATTCATTAGTCAAACTAAATATATTTTTGATCTTTTAAAGAAGTTTGATCTAATGGATTGCACATCTACAAAAACTCCTATGACCACTGCAATTAAGCTTGAATTAAACACTACTGAAAAGTCTGTGGATATTTCAAGTTATAGAGGCATGGTTGGCTCACTTCTGTACTTAACAGCTAGTAGGCCAGATATAATGTTTGCTACATATTTGTGTGCTAGATTTCTGGCTGATCCTAGAGAATCTCACTTGATAGCTATTAAGAGAATTTTCAGATATCTCAAGGGAACACCAAAACTTGGCATTTGGTACCCTAGAGATTCTGGTTTTGATCTAACTGGTTATTCAGATGCAGATTATGTAGGTTGTAGAATTGACAGAAAGAGCACAACAGGAACCTGTCAATTTCTAGGAAACAAGCTTGTGTCCTGGTTCAGTAAAAAGCAAAATTCAGTTTCTACTTCTACAGCTGAAGCTGAATATTTTGCTGCTGGCAGTTGTTGTGCACATATTTTATGGATGAAAAATTAATTGCTAGACTATGGTTTGCAAGTTGAGAGGATTCCTATTTTCTGTGATAACACAAGTGCAATTGCCATCACTGAAAATCCTGTGCAACACTCAAGGATAAAGTACATAGACATCAAGTACTATTTCATAAGGGAACATGTGATGAATGGTACTGTGGAATTATATTTTGTTCCAAGTGAGAAGCAACTTGCAGATATCTTTACCAAGCCACTGGATGAATCCACCTTTTCAAGGTTGGTAAGTGAGTTAAGTATGCTTAATTACTCTTAATTTATCTGAGTTATTTTGCAAGTTGAAAAGTAGCCAGAAATTTAGCTGATTTTTAAGTCTTGGATGAAATTTTGGCTAAGTCAAAATTTGCATCTCGACGGATGACCCTTATTCATTGAGTTTAGTCATCCGTCGATATACTATTTGCCAATAAAAATCAATTACCTTTCTTGAATCTTTTAAAACTCGGCGGATAACAGTTTATCCTCATCTGTCGAATTGTCTAAATCTCAGCCGTTAATTCCCTGAACATTATCCATCGAGTATACTTACAGTTTGTAAGCATTACACGACGGATAATGGGTGGAATTTTTACAATTTATTTTTTAAACGGCTATTTTAGGCAATTTCTATTGGTTAATTTATTCTTCTTTATTATTTTTATCCGTTGTTTTTGAGATAGTATAAAAGCTTATTTCATTCCAGTTATTTTCTTTTATCACTCACAAATTCAATTGCTTCTATTTTATTCTCTCTCAAGCAAATCTTCTCTTTCTCTCTTCAAGCTTTCTTTCTCTAACAATGGCACCTGTAGTAAAGATTATGTCTCAAACTGGGTTCATTTATGAGAAGAACAACTTCACTGCTTTGGTCAATAAGGGTATTCAACAATCAAAAGACTATCACAAGATGATGGACTTTGTGAAGAATTGCAAGTTAAATTACGCCATGCTGGAATCACCCATAATTTTCTGTGAAGTTGTTGAAGAGATGTGGACCACTGCAATCTACAACTCTACTGACAAGACCATCACTCTAACCATCAAATGTAACAAATTCTGTATCAATAGTGATGTGATAAAAGCATGTTTCAAAATTCCTGATAATAATGTGACTTCACCACACACTCACACTGATCTTATCAATATGCTTAATTCCATGCACTATGCACTTCCTACTTCTAAACTAAGTGATATTAGAAGAATGGGTCTTAGGAAGGAGTGGAGTTTCATGTGTGATGTAATTACTAAGGTTTTCTCTGGAAAAATCAGTAATTTTGATTCTGTAAACATTTCCATGCTTAACATGCTATACATGCTAGTCACAGATAAATTTTACAATTTCAGTGACCTTGTCTTGATTGAGTTAGGTTTTAAACTAGGTGAGTTAGCTAAAAGAGGAAAGAATGTGTATTATGCTAGATTTTTCATGTTATTGGCTAACCATCTATGTCAAGAAATTGTGCTTGAGAACCCAAATAACAAACTGGCTTGTTGGGTTCAAGAGAGAAGACTCATTGCAGACTTGAACAGAGCCAACCATCACAGGGATGTGCCAATGTTCTACTTTCCTGTAATGCAGGCACCTCAGGTAAGTGAGGTAAGTTCATCGATCCCTTCAACTATTCCAACCCCCTCAATTTCTTTGAGTTCAGGAGCAGCTATGGCAACTGTCACAATGACCAAACAGTTGCCTATCAAAGTTGCCAAAACAACTGTTATTTCTAAATCCAAATCAAAGAAAACCCCCTCTGGTATCTCTCAAAAGGTACCAATTGAAAAAACCACTAAAGCCAAAGAGGGGAGTGTGAAGGAGGGTAAGTTAGGTGAGGGAAGGGGTGAACATCAAAGAAACCCCAAGAATAAGGTTGGAGAGTTGAGTGAATCCCAGCCTAGCCACACTACAGTTTCTCAAGAAACTGCAGTGCTTAAAAAGTATAAAAGCTCACTTCTAGCTGCATCCTCCCAAAAGGATGTAGTTATTGAACAAATCTCTCAGCCAAGAGCACAGGCCAAAAGGGTTAGGGACACAAGCTCACCCCAAACTTACACAAGAAAGAAGAAATCTAAAACCTATGGGGATGCACAGGGCACACACACAGTGCAAACTGGTGCTAAAGACACAGTCCCTGCATTTTCTCAAATTCAGTTTGATGTGGCTCCAATAAATGTGGAGTCATAGCCAAAATCTCTAATAATAGAAGCATTTGAAACACCATACTCACCAACAAACTCTCTGGAAGTGGATATGATAAACACTTCAATTCCTGATTCCCCTTCTTTACCTCTGTTGGGGAAGCCAAAATCTAGTGCAAGTGAGCATCATCTTTTAGATGATTTGTTGGCTCACTTGCCAATTTTTTCAGATTCTATTGTGACATCTGTGCCTCAAATATCTTCAATCAACACAGAGTCAACAATAGTTTCTCTTCCCACCTCATTCATTTCTACTCTCTCGATGGATATTGCTCATCCGTCGAGTAGTGATTGTATCCCGACGGATAAGCTTAACAGCAGTTATCCGTCGGATAGCATTACCACTCACTCGATGGATATCACTTATCCGTCGAGTATCTCTGCACAACTTCAAACTTCAATTATTTCAAGTGCAGAAGAGTTAGTGGTTGTACAGTCACTCTTAGGACTGAGAGAGGAAAGTGTATTGAGTGAGAGGCTGGGTTGCTCCCAGGCAAAAGGAGAGGAAAAGAGTGAAACTCAGCAATCCATTTATTCAGGATTGGCAAAAGTTAGTGAGAGGAGTCCCACCTTAGTAGGTGAAGGTGAGGGTGTGAGGGTGGGGAGCCAGGGTGAGACCCTGATGCAACAAAAGAGATATTATGAGAGAAAAGCAGGTACAGGAGTAATAAGGGTGGATCCAGCCATTGCTAGTGAGTCAATGATTGTGGATGATGCTGCAAAGGAAAGATAATTTCAGCAACATTACAAAGCTGTAATTGATAACATTTCCTTGGATGCTGACACTTTTACTCATCCTGTGTCAGCCTATCAACTGTTGGCTGCTCAGGGCAATGTGGAGGCAGAACAGACTTTGAACTTAGTACACACCTCAGAATCTCTTCAAAGAGATAAGGCTGCTATAAATAGGATGCCTTCTCAAGATGGTGAGCCATCTAAAGAATTTGAAGTAAATTCTAATGATGATGACTCTGTTTCTTTGGATGGAAGCATGAACTTAGAGGGAGATGAAGGCCCAAGTTCTGTTTCAGATTTACTTGAATGGGCATGAACAAAGGAATCTACACCAGGACAATTTGGTGTATCTTTGGTTAAGCAAGTGATGGCTATTCAAAAGGCCCTTCAGGAAAGTTCTGATGCTGGTAACAAGGCTATTCTTCAAGCTCATCTAGACTCTCTACATCTCATGAAGATCCAGCAGTTAAGACAGAATCTGAGTGTGGATGAACTAAAAAGGGATATAGCTGACTTGAAGACCTACAATTCTGAGAAGCTGGATTCAGTAATGCCATTTGGTACCATGCAAGATCTATTACTAAGATTGACGAGAGAATCAGATTCTGAAAAGAAGCCGGCCAAGCTGAAAGACAGAGTTCAAGTTATTGAGAATTCAGTGGTTATCCTTCTTCAAAATCAACAGACTCAGACAATCTTCTCATGCAACTGGCTAAAGCACAAGGCCTAACTCCTCAACTTGATGATAACAAAAAGGGGGAGAGAGAATCAAGTAAGGGGGAGAGAGAATCAAGTAAGGGGGAGAAAGGACCAACTAAGGGGGAGAAATTTCAAGTACAAATCAGCAAAGTAATTGTACCTTCAATAACTGTCTCCAAGCCACCAGTTGCAGATGGTATAGATCCAATTCAAGCAGCAGAAAATTTGAAAGTTGTTGAGAAAGGAAAGTTGAGTTTGATCAACTGGAATAAGATTGATGAGAAGATACAGAAAAAGTTTGAACTTGTCAAGGAGCCAGTTAAGTTAGCCATCCATCACTCTCAAGTCAAGCCAATCAGCGTGAATGAGACGAGCATGAATTATCTGGAAAGAGGACAATCTTCCTGCATCAAGTCTCCAAAGGCTGAAACAATTCTAAAACCAAGGGCAAATTATCCAAAATCATCTTTGAAGAACCCCTTGGACACTGTTTATGAGACACCCAAGCTTGATGAGAAGAAGCTTCTGTCAAGGTCAATTGTCTTCTATAAAGATCCAGTTGATTCAGCTTCAAAAAGGAGAATTGCTAAGATATTCAGAAATGGAAAGGAAATTTGTGTGGTAGCTGGACATCCACAATTTGCTCAAGCAAATAGAGAAGAAAAAGCCAGATTGAAGCAGGAAAAGAAGCAAGCTGCTCTAGATGCGAAGAAGTCTAAACAAAAGAAAGAGCAGATTGCTATCTTGGCCAAGCTACAGGCTGTTAATTCATCTCAACAAATTCCCTCTCAACTATCTGAAGCTGCTGAATCAAAGAAGAAAATTGAAGAACAGAAGAAATCCCCAAGGAAGAAAGAATTGGCTAGAAGAACAAAAAGGAAACTGGATATTGTTGACAAGGAATTGGTAGATCAATTTCCTAAGGAACCCACACCAGCTATAACTCAAGCATCAAAACCCTATGTGGTATTTGAAGACATAAGGGTGGTGGATCCCTACAGGAATATACATGGTGAACCTATTGTGCCAAAGGATGAGCCAATAGAGTGGGATAACATACCAATTCCTGACTTCAGCTTACCAATCCTTAGCAAGCCAAAAAGGACAAAGTCAAGGGCAGTCAAGAAAGTGAAGCTGTCATCTCTCAAATCCAAATCAGTAGTTAAAGCTCAACCCAAAGTCAACAGGGGAGACTACTTGTACTTGTGTGACATCAAAGAATTTTCAGATCTAAATCTTTATTTGGATGAACTGGATGAAGTGAGGGGAATTGATGCATACAAGAACCTACCTGAAAGGTTAGTGTTCAAGTACAAAGGAGGAAGGGAGATTCAGTGGCCACTTCACAGGATTCTTCAAGAGAGCCAAGCTGTACTGATTAAAGTTTATTCATCCTTCAAGAAGAACTTTGGGTTCAATGTTACTGCAAGAAGACTAGTATTGAAGAAGATTGAAGAACTAAGGAGTGTTAGAGCTAAAGATGCACTCCCAAAGACTCTAATCATCCCATATACAGGGAGAAGAGTGCATCTAAGGCCTTACTGGCTGATGGAGTTTATGGATGACAAGGGTGTGAGAAGATTCTTCAGATTAGAAGACTAATTGAGTATCTCTAGCAATGAGACTCTCTTGGAAATGCAAGAAAAGCTAGATCTCTCATAATCTAATGAACTGGAATTCCACAGGCAGCTCCAAAATAAGATTGAGGAAAATAACAGAAAGCTTGGAAGAAGATCCAGACCTTCAAGGAACTAGAAAAATCTGCTCAGGCTAGAGGAGCATCTTGAAATGACTGTGAGCCAAACCTTGTACGCTTTGATTATTTGAAGCACTTTCAGTATTATCTACTTATCTTTAAAGCTGTATGTTTAGGATGTTTTGTTATCATCAAGTACCTCTTAATTTATGGCTACAATTCCAGTAGACATAAATTGGGGAGATTGTTGTGCATATGTTGTGTACTTGATGATTTCATAAACAAAATGTCTAAGTGGATTTTACTTAGTGAAATAATGTAGCACTCGACGGATAAGAATTACAGTCCCGACGGATAACTCATTATAATCCCGACGGATGTTAACTTGTTATCCATCGAGTGAGTAGCTTATGTAATAATAAGTCTGCAGCACAATTATGTATGCACCTTTGTATATAATCTGTAGTAGCATATAAGTCATGTTGACTTTAACTAGATATGCAGAATAGGTTGATTAATTGTACATAAATGATGTCTTGTAATTCTGTATTAGTGAAATGAAGTCATATGCTTGATTGCTACCCAACGGATAACCTACAAAGCAACCGATGGATGATCAACAACCTGACGGATGATCAACAACCCGACGGATGATCATGTACTCAACTAATAAAGAATTTAAACAGCAGTTGAACAGTGAAAGCTGAGCACAACCGTCGAGATGTATACAAATCTACTATGGAAGCCCATTAACCGGGTAATAGAGGACGAAAAGCAGCAAAGCTTAAGACTGATAGTTTTTATATTTGTTCAGTCTTTTTGACTTTGTAATCTTGGTGATATATAAACCAAGAATGTAGCAAATAGAAAGAGAGAGCTAAGATACACAAAATAGAGAAATCTTTGTAGGCAGAATTATTAGCATTTCCCTGTATTCTCAGTAGTTCAATTTGTAAGCAGCTATGAGCATTCTTGCACACAGAGTCCTCTCGATATATAATATATATCTCTGGTGGAATTATTTAAATCCACCAGAAAGTTTTTAAAGACTCTTGTTTTTAATTACTTTTGTTTTGATTCAATTAAGTTTCTATTCCGCATTGTGCTAATCAAAACATTATATCTATATTCGAGTTGAACATTCTTATTTTCGAGAAAAAGGTTCAAGAATTCCATTCAACCCCCCTTCTGTAATTCTTGCTATATTGTTAAGGGACTAACAACAACATCTATATCTCCTAATACTGATAATCCCATTTGCTCAGCACATTCTATTATTTCTGTTATGACTGGGAAATTACGCTTGTATTATATTGTAATAACAATGAATCATATGTTCTATTATGTTAATTAAGTGTATCTGGTCATAAGGCCCTAACTGTTACGTGTTACGTGTGAACAGTATCGTCAGGATGTTTTTTGGGTATTTATCGAGTATTTTATTTTGTATTAAAAGCTTTCGTATCAAAGGTTATGCGACCCAAACTATGTTTTAATAGCTGATATTTCAAATAAAATAATTGGCCTTATTTTGCCTAGTATGCCTTGTACCATATCGTTATTCAAAACATCTAGATATTTTATAAATTTTCTCGTTTCGCGAAAAATGATTTTTACGGGCCCCTTTGGGTGTTAAAAGCCCCATAAAAATCACACTTTTATTTTTATAAAATTATGGGACTTTCAATTATACCATTTCTTTGTATTTTTTAATTATTCACAATTTTTGGGAATTTTTGGCATATATTGTATATATATTAAATATTTAAAAATTAGAAATTAATACTCAAAAATTATAAAATTAGGGGACAATTAATTTTAATAGATGTATAATTAGGGCCTTAATTTTAATTAGGAGTATTAGTTTTACCACTATAAATAGCCTAATTTTTATTTAATTATTTATAATTAATTATCAAAAATACTAAAAATACAAAATTCTCTAAAATCGGGTCGGGTTTGCCAGAATCGGGTCGAAGAATTAACCGGTGATTTTGATCGATTTTCTGCACCAAATCAAGTCGTTCAAGTACTCAAATCAAAGGTTTTGATTTGTTCTTTCTATTTCTGATATCAATTTCAAGTTTTAATTCATGAATTTTCAATTTCGAATTATAGGGTTCATGTCTGATTTAGGTCTTTTTGATTCTGGGGTTATAAGATGATTTTGATGATTGTTATAGCTTCTCTGTGGTGTTTGCAATCGATTTATAGTAATTAATTGAACGAACGATTCCTGAATAGTGAAGTTTGATTATTAGGTTTTATGTTAATTTTTTATTTATACGTTTTTTATTTTGAAAAATCTTTGGTTCCTTAGATGTTAGGGGTTTGATTATACAGTGTTTAAGCTTTGATTTGAGCTATTAAAATCAAAGTTTTATGTACAGATGAGTGAAATCGATGTTTTTGTCGGAGTTGGAGTCGGTTTGATCAGAGATGGAGTTCTGAGGGTTATTTCGAGTTGTTTTGGCCAGAGTTGTGTTGCCGTGTTGATTTAAAATGAAAAGCACTAAAAAATACCAAAGGGTATTGATATAAGGCTGTATTAGAGTCAACGAAGTCCGGGGAACTCCCCGGATTCTGGGCAAATCCCGGCAAATTCTTCCCGACCCGGGATGTTCTTCAGAACTCGGTTGGAACCCGTTTTGCAACCCGGGTTTGATCAGTTTTGTCAGAAGTCCCATTTTGACAATTATTCTGGAATTCTTATTTTATTTTTATTTTTATAAATTATAAAAATCAGTCTTATTTATTTTTAAAATTAATTAATTAATTAATTAATTAGTTGATTTATTTTATAAATAATTCTGAAATATTTTCTAAAATTCAAAATTAATTATTTTCTTTAATTAATTATTTTTTATTTAGTTAATTAATACTTTAAAAATGATTAATTATTTTGATAATTAATCAAATTATTTTCAATAAATCATAATAAATTTATTTTAATTCCAAAAATTATGGAAAATTTATTTTCAATTTTGATATTTCCTAAATAATTATTTAAGAATATTTGTGAGGTACAATTATTTTGAATAATTGATTACATTGAATAATAAATTGATTTATTCTTATTTATTGAATAATAATTGAACTGTTTATCCGATTTAAACGAAACGAAAGCCCTTCGACTTGGAAAAATGATCTATTTTCAATAAAAATAGTTCTAAATGTTAATTTCTTTTGGAAATGAGTCGGCCTTCCATATTTATTTACTTATATGCCTTATTACATATAGAGGCGCGTCCAATAAATTCCGAAAATTAGGAAATGAGCCAGATATGGTTCAGTAATGCGAATATCGAGTCAATTTCGATTTTAAAAATTATTTTCAAGCCTAGAATGAATATGTGACTTATGTGCTATGTGAATTATATGGTTAATCGAGTCATATTTGTTAGTAATTATTATGCGAGTCAATTGTATACGTACGGGTAGACGAGAAGGGCTTCGTAATCGGTTTGAGATGCGATTGAGATACGAGTTGACTGAATAAGCCTCTTTCTTTGATAGAGACGAAGATAACAAGATGGACCATCAAGTTCATCCGGACCCGGGATGTTCTTCAGAACCCGGTTGCAACCCATTTTGCAACTCGGGTTTGATCGGTTTTGTCAGAAGTCCCATTTCTAACAATTGTTCTGGAATTCTTATTTTATTTTTACTTTTATAAATTATAAAAATCAGTTTTATTTATTTTGTAAATTGATTAATTAATTATTTAATTAGTTGATTTATTTTATAAATAATTCTGAAATATTTTCTAAAATTCAAAATTAATTATTTTCTTTAATTAATTAATTAATTAATTATTTTATTAATTATTTAAAAATGATTAATTATTTTGATAATTAATCAAATTATTTTTAATAAATGGTAATAAATTTATTTTAATTCCAAAAATTTTGGAAAAATCATTTTCTATTCTGATTTTTCCTAAATAATTATTTAAAAATATTTGTGAGGTTCAATTATTTTGAATAATTGATTACATTTAGTAATAAATTGATTTATTCTTATTTATTGAATAATAATTGAACTGTTTATCCGATTTAAACGAAATGAAAGCCCTTCGACTCGGAAAAATGATCTATTTTAATAAAAATAGTTATAAATCTTAATTTCTTTTGGAAACGAGTCGGACTTCCATATTTATTTACTTATATGCCTTATTACTTGTAGAGACGAGTCCAATAAATTCCGAAAATTTGGAAACGAGCCAGATATGGTTTAGTAATGCGAATAACGAGTCAATTTCGATTTTAAAAATTATTTTTAAGCCTTGAATGAATATGTGACTTATGTGCTATGTGAATTATATGGTTAATCGAGTCCTATTTGTTAGTAATTATTATGCGAGTCAATTGTATACGTACGGGTAGACGATAAGGGTTTCGTGAAATCGGTTTGAGATGCGATTGAGATATGAGTTGACTGAATAAGCATCTTTCTTTGATAGAGACGAAGATAACAAGACGGACCGAGCCAATGATAGGGAACGGTGATATACTTGTGGTAGATTGCGTAACAGGCAAGTTTCTCCCATATTCTAAATTCAGAATAGTGAATTGCTTTTAGATTCTTATCGCAGTTCTACACTGAAAATTCTTGTTCGCAAACACTGATATACAATTATTATTCTTTTGTTCATATTTCATTTTGATTCCTAATTTCTCATAATTCATTGAATCCTCTATTCATATTCCAATAGTTTATGTATATACATATATCTTGATATATTCCGATATTGGGATACATCAAAGCATACCGATAGTTCCGGTTGTTAATATGTGGACTGGATGGTGACGATTAGGATTAGGTATACACTTGATCCTAAGGACCGGGAATTAACCGGATTCCTTGTGTTGGGCCGTAGAGACTGGGTACCCGAATATATCTATACATTGAGGTATGAATATGCATTGTATCTTGGCTGATCAGCAGGATATAGATATGAACTTGTGTCCAGTCTAGTTTATTGTTACTCGCCGATAGTGGCCTTCATTCTCTCTTGCAAAAATACATAGTTACTGATACACTCAAGTTACCGGTTCATTTAGCTTTATTATAATACAGTTTATATATTTTGGACTTGTTGAGCAAATTTTGGCTCACCCTTTTATTGTTATTCACCTTCTTTGTTTTTGTCAAGAAATAAAATGAAACATATCCGGACTCGCGTGGTAAAGAAGCATGACAAGCAGCGGGACATTCTCATACCAAAAGTGTTACTTTCAATTCAGGAAAAGAGCTTTGAGCTACCTAAGCAGGTGTAGTGTAGATAGTTGTGCTGTGAGTTTGAATAAAATGAATTTAGTTTAAAACATGTTTAGATAATGGTTTGTAATAAAAAGAGTTCTATGAGATTTTAAATTTGGTTTGTAATAAAGATAGTGTGTTGTTCTTGTTTTCATACCTCAACCTGAAAAGATCCTGGATAGTATAGTAGGGTTATATATATGTTTATGTTATTATGATACAGGTTTATTTTACTGTGGTGATTAGCAAGTAACCCCCAAATCTAGACCCCGGATTCGGAGGGCGTTACAATTTCCCTAGCTGGTTCTTTCCTAGTCTTCTCCATATTTTCTGGCAAAACTTCTAAACTGCCCCCAATCCCTAAGCAAGGACCCAATTTCTTATTTTTCCCAAGATACTTCCTACAACATAAACTAAAACCCCCTTTCAAATCAAAAGGATTACTGAACTTTTTACACTTTCTTCTAGGTCTACCAACATCTTTAACATTAAGCTTAACAATACCATTACATAGAGAGCCCTGAGAATTGACAGCTGAGACATCAGACTCAATACTAGCAGACATCTCAATTAATTCTTTCTACTCATATGACTTTATACTATTGAGAGAATCCTTACTAGATGACAAGGAAGCCAATCTAACAACTTCTACTGCATTGTTATCATTAACCAGGTCTGAATACCCCTCCTTAAACATCTTATCCATATCCAAATCCACTCTCTTCTTACACAACTCCTGCTTTTCTAAAACAACTAAGCTTCCCTATGTGCAACCTTTATTCTCATTACTTACTACTATTGAATCAGACTCCTCAACCTTACTAGGATCAACTTCCTTTACTACATTCATTCTTTAACTTTTGAGTCCACTCTACCACCTTCCTTCCTAACTGTTGATGTCATCTCACCACCAGAAACACTCATTGGGTCCACTTTATTCTTCAACTTACCCAAATCTGAAATTTCAACAAACATAATTGGATAGGATCTTTCCCTTTACTAAAATATTCATAGACTCTTCAATTTTTCCCTCTTATTAGTAGATATACAAATCATTGGAATAAAAAATTTACTTTCATTATCCTTTTGATAAGACCAACTGATCCAATCTTTCATCCATCTCGTATAACCTTTTAAATTTTCTTCCAGCCACATATTTATTGGAATCCCATAAGTTTGCAACCAAACTATCCTAGGGATAATTAAATCTTTATTAATAAAGTTTCTCAGACTACCAAACCACTTATCAAAAACCCCATCACCTCACCCATGTTAGCTAGCAAAAACTTTCTAGAGGTTAACCCAACTACATTGATCTGAGTGATACCTTCAGCTCGAAGCTTATTTTGCAAAGAACCCGCTAATTCATCAATTTTGGAAAAAGCCATTTTGGTATCATACAAACCCTCCTCTACATCCTTGTCTACCATAACTTCTATGTATTCAAACATCTCTACTCCCAATTCATTCTCTTTCTTATCAATCTTGTTTTCAGCATTTGACTCCACTACATTCTTTTAGATATTACCAATCTCTTCCCTAACCCCTTTCTGCTTGTTCGTAGCCCCACTAATATTAGATAATCTACTAACTCCTCTTTCCTGCCCTCTAAAAACTTTCTTTTCATTAAGACTCATTCTTATCTTAGAGCCTAAAGACCCCTTTCCTTAGCATTGAGAATGATTGTACCAGCCTCCAATTCTGATGTTGTTTTGACAAAACCAAATCTTTTACCCTGTTTATTTCTCTTTCTAGGAAGAGTTATATCTAATATAACACGAGTACCCTTGAATCATTTCTAAATCTCCCTAGCTTTACACTCTTCCGGAATATTATATAAAAAATCATAAATCCTGAGTTTGATCTTTCTCTCCCCAATTTCTTCTTCCTCTGCACTACCATCCAATCCCCGTCATTCACTTTAGGCTTGCTATTTTCAAATCTTTACTCCTCATTTTGTAATGGTTGAACATAAGTCTTAGTTGACCCTTTTACATTCTGAACTTTTCCTGAATCTCTTCATATCTCTCTCCACTCCAATCCCCTCCTAGCTCTCAAGCTTCTCCAATATATATGGTTAAGAGCTTCCGTTACTGCATGTTTATCTCCTTTGAAAAAGATTTCACTTGTCACTTTATCCAAAAGATCTTTGTGCGCCCAAACAAAATCCTTAAGAATCCGCTCTTCATCGTATCCATTGACCTTTCTGCTTGTTTCAACATGAATCTCCCTCCTAGCCGTCTCGAATTCACTCATCTCAGACCCTCCATTTTGAATTTTCTTCCCGTTGTTAGGACCCACAGAGCCGTTGCCTTTGGATAGAGAAGCTTAAAAATAAGTATTGAATAATTAGTTATATATAAATATATAATGCACTATAATATTATATAATATTCTATTACATTCAAATGTATATTTTTTATTTATTACCGATACTTTTTATCCTTGTAAACTAGTGTATCACATTTACATGTTTGTATATAGGTTATTGATTTTCATTCATATTCACCTACTTTGTCTCGTCGAAATGTAACTTACTTCGTCTCGGCGAAACTCAACAGTATTTATGCGTAAGTTACTTCGTCTACAATGCATGTATGTAAGTAATAGGGTATATATACATATTTTTCTTTGTTCATTTTTCATTGTTTCGATCTCTCCATGATAAGAATCTTCTTATTCGATCTTTACTTGATGAGAATTTACTTTTTTCGATAATTTATCTCCGACCACGTACTGATTTCTATGATAATGGCCGGATTTTGATCAGATTTATTTGTATGCATTTTCTTCTCCAATTTTATGCTATCAGATTGGAGCATTGCGTATAACTATTTATCAGAGAATCGACGATTTATGTAACACATATAGTAAATGATTACAAGAATTTGACTGTGCTTGAATATGTAACCATAATTCAACCATAAATACAGTAACGATTAACACTTTTTGGCTTATGGTTTTTTTATTTTATTTATAAAAAATATAATTAATAGTACCCACCTGAGTTTTTTGTGATACTAGTATGATAAGTATTAAATTCATATCTAATTTTTTGTTAAATATTATTTTTATTTATTAAAAATGGTATGATGATTAAAATATAATTGCAATTTTATAGGAATATATGAGTATATAATATTAATTTTTGTTATTAAGTGTTTTTCATGAAATATGATTATTCGTATAATAGAAATTATGTGCCTATCACAAAATCTAAATTTATCGTCATTTATACGAACACACATATATAATTTTAGAAAATTCCTCTACCACCATCTTCAATTTGTCTTCGTCGTTCTTTAAGCCATCGAAAGCAATCATTCTCACCAATGATCGTCATTACCACATACTCCACTTTGTTGCCAATTATTCCATTATGATTACACATCTTGTACCATTGTGACCCGAGACACCACTTACTCCATCATCACATATGTGTGTGTGTATATATATATATATAGACATTAGTGTATAACTCGTGCGATGCACGGTTATTTTAGGTAATTGTTGTTTAATAATTTTTTAAAATAGTATAAATATTATAGACATTGAAACCCATTATTATATAAACTTGTTATATTAACCAAACTAAAATAATCATATATAGTTGGTTCACAATTTTACTTTAATTTGGGTTAGATATTATTTTATTTTAACCTTAATGTGTAGTTGACATTATTTTCTTTTTTCCCGTTGTAATTATATATACTAACAATTTATCTTTCAATTCTATTTTATTTTATTCCGGTTCAAAAGTATAATATAATTTTTTAATCGCGTTAGTAGTCTTTATCATTTTATTTTAGCCCGATGCAAAAAATTCAACTAACTATATTTACCTTTCTTTAAACCGTATCAACAATATAATTTTGTTTAAATCAGGATAAATAGTGTTATTATTTTATTTTATTCTTAAAACATTATACTTACAAATGAATTATTTTTTAATTTTAATATTATTTCACACGGGTTCAATGTTATAATCTATTTTTCTCCGATGAATAATATAAATGATTTGTTTTGCCTCGAGACCATTATATAAATTTAATTATATATGTATTTATATAATTATATTATGAATATTAATCTATCAATAATAGTTTTTTATTTTAAATAAAAATAAAATTTAGGATGACCAAAATATAGATGACCAGACGTCTACTAAAAAAACTTTTGTTTTTCGAATCTATATTATTTTAAATAGTATAGATATTATAAAAATAGAAAAAAAACAGTTATTATGTAAACCCGCTAAATAAACCAAATTCAAGTAATTGTATTTAATTTTATTTTTAATTTTATTTCAGTCTAGAATGAATATTATTTTATTTTAGATCGAATAGTTAGTCTGTATTATTTTTTTTCCGATGTCATTATGTCGACCAATGAATTTTCTTTCAATTATATTTTTTAACTCCGTTTAATAATATAACTTATATAACTGCATCAGTTGTATATATTATTTTGATTTAACATGATACATCAAATCCATTAAACTGTATATAGTTTTTCTAGCTCGTAGTAATGATATAATTTTATTTAAATCCGGATGGATAGTTTTATTATTTTAATATTTTTAATTATCTTGGGGCCATTATACCTACCAGCGATTTATTTTAGACCGGTTCAATAGTGTAATCTTTTTTTGCTAGAGTGAATAGTATATATTGTTATTCCCAAAAAATACAACAAGAATTACAGAAGGAGGGTTGAATGTAATTCTGGCTTCTTTTTGAAATTTTAAAGATGTTCTGACTTAATATATATAACAGTGTTTGGTATGAAATAATGTGGAATGGAAGAATAACAGAAATCAAAACACTAATAAAACACAAAGTTTTAAAACTTTCTGATGGATTTGAATGTATCCACCAGATATATATATATATATATCAGATTGAGAACTCTGTGATGCTTTGAATAGCAGCTGCTTACAAGTGAACAAACAAACTTACAGAGAAATTCTTAATAGATACAGCCTTATCTATTTCTCTGAAAATAAGCTTTCTTAGTTAGTTGTTCTACTTGCTTATTCTTGGATTATATATCACCAAGTTACATGATAGTAAGACAAGATAATAAAACAAAATTATATCTGCCGCTACATTACTCTTTCCAGCAACTTCGAATATCTTCATATTTGCATGAAAATGGTAATGCTTCTTTTTTCTCTAAATCCTGCAATTAGGCTGCCACATTCTATTTGCAAACACCCGACGCATGTGACTGTGTTGTCACTGTCAACTGCTAATTTGAATATTATCATCCGTCGGGATTATGTTGATCATTCGTCGGGAGTCTTTCTGTCACTTGACTCCATTTCACTTATACAGAATTACACGAAATCTTATATTTACAATTAGCCAACCTATTCTGCATATCAATCTAGTATTCAACATGACTTAAAAAATCCTACAGTGTCTACTCAACTAATACAATGTTGTTTGCAGAAATGTGCTACAAGTTTTATTGTTACATAAGCAACACTTTCGATGGATGTTTAGTTGTCATCCGTCGGGACTAAAGAGATCATCCGTCGGGACTATGATAAAACTTTCGTCGAGAGCTACAAAACATCAAGTTTAATCTACTAAGGTGTTTTATCTAACTTATCATCAAGTTCACAACATATTACTAACATATATATTATTTTGTCCTAGCCCAAAGTTATTATACATATTTAATTCTATTTGTATTTATATATTTGTATTGTGAATATTAATTTATTAATCAGAATATTTCACATTAAATATAATTATATATTTAAAGATGACCAGATGATTCTCAATAAAACTTTAAATAGTTGTATTTAATATAATAGCTACATATAATACTTTTTTGCTTCATTGAAGGTCCAGGACTAATTCGCGATATAAATAAACATAAATTGTATTAAAAATAATAAAATTATCAAATTTAGGAGTATCAAACAACAAAGTAAACATTAAACTGACGTTTATAAGCAATGCTGATTTAGGGGATATTTATATTACAAAATTAATTTATCTTGAAATTGATACATGCGAGAGGGAGATGGAGAGACTATGTGATGAAATAAAAGTTCAAAATAATTTCCACATTAGAGAATTTTGGTACTTTATTTTTACTTATAATTGACTTTAATATATTAATTAAAGTAATGAAAGAAGTTAATTAATATCCTCGGGACCGGAGAAAATTATTAATTAATTGATAAATAATAATTTATTAATTTATTGATATATATCAGTTTTAATTTTTTGACATATATTTATAGATATGTATGCAAAAAAGGTTATTAATTATCGTGATAAAATGAATGCCGAAAAGATTATGAATATCCCGTTAAAAGTGTAGCGGTTGCAGAATTGTTGGATGATGAACAAATAATTAGCACTTAAATGGAAAATGACAGAAGCTGGTTGCACAAAATGACGTACTTAAGCAACAATCATAATATTTAATTTTCTCTTGAAATATGTACATAATATACCAATTTTTCATAATACACTTAGAATGATATAAAATGAAGTACTTGAACAAATCAATTTTAAAAAGCAAGTTATGTTAGAGTTTTATTTTAAATGTACAACATAGAATAAATATATAACTTTGATGTAATAATGAATTATTAATTTATATATAATATGGGACTAAGATGTTTTAATAAAAAATTATTACCCTGTAAATTTAGTGGATTATTAATTTATATTAAAGGGCCCGAGTCGCGACTATAAAATATTTTTAATTAATCAAGGTTATTAATTTATAGAGTTTTAATTTATCGAGATTTAACTGTAGTTAGCATAATAAAAGACGTATAAGGTTAATTAGGTAAAAATATCATACTATATTTTAGTAAGGGTAATTAAATAAATTTAGTAAGTACCGACCAACTATAAAACCCGTACGACACATGAATTGTTTTTAATAATATATAATTTTTTGAATTTATTTGAACTGAAATTTAAAAATATAAAATATTACTATTTTTTTAGAATATATTCTAATTCAAATAGTTTTGTAAGAATTTTATTTGAGTTTAGATACAGTTTTTTATTAATTTCTTGAAATAAAATGAAAAAATGACGTATTTTAGTTAAAAAGGGGTATTTAATTGCAAATGGATGTTCTTGGGTCAGTTGTGTATTACTCCATCTGTCCCATCCATTTCTTTACAGTTACTATTTTGGGTAGGGGTGAGCATTCGGTTCGGTTAACTGAATACCGAACCGAAATAACCGAAATAATTCGGTTCGGTTACCGAACCGAAATAATTCGGTTTTTAATTCGGTTCTGATTTTTTATGTTATTCGGTATTTCGGTTTTTTCGGTTCTTTTACTGAAATACCCGAATTACCGAAATTACCGAAATATAATAAAAAATATATATTAATATATACATAAATATATTTATTTATATATTACTTATTTTTACCTAGCTCCTTTCTTTTTTTCACTTGAATTATCAATTCCCCGTTCCCAACTTCACTTTTCCTCTCTTTTTATTTGTTATATTTAATTGCTATTTGCCTAATTTAGATTTTAATGTATTTAGTTTTCATGATTTTCAATTTAGTTGCTAAAATAAAAAATTAAACTAACTAGTTAGAAGTACTTTTATTGTAATCAGGACACCACACCATAATATTCAGGTGCATGAAAGTGGAGCTAAGAGTATAAGTTAACTGTTGCACGATCATTAATCTTTATTGTAATTTATTAAATATTTTATTATTAAAATTTTAAAAAAAATTCCTAATTCGGTTTTTTAATTCGATTTTCGGTTTTAACCGAAATAATTATTTCGGTTCGGTAAATAACCGAAATTATTTTGGTTCACTATTCGGTTCTGATTTTTACCCTTATTCGGTATTCGGTAACCGAATTATATTTCGGTTCGGTTACCGAATAACCGAATACTCAGCCCTAATTTTGGGCCGTCCCATCCATTTCTTTACATTCCAAAAGATCCTGGTGGGACGGAGGGAGTATTGATTTATTCGTGTAGTGAATCAAATTATTCACCGTAGGTCCACCCTTCTTGATCTAATAGTATCCGGGCAGTGCTAAAGGAACAACTACCATGAAGTTTTAAGATAGCTTCTGAATTAATGCAGGCGTAGGTTTTTAAAAAATAAACTAATAAGTGACTTTAATAAATTAATATAAATTTAATTTTCTAAAAGATTTATAAGTAAGGGTAATTAGGTAAATTCTGCGTGTACCAAAAAACAAGTACCGACGATCAAACTTTTAACGTTTCGTCTATTATAATATAGTATAGATAGATAGATAGTATTGATAGTAATACTAACTATATATAATTGTTTTTTATTTTAAATTAAATTTACACAAATTCATAAGTAAGGTTAATTATATAAATTTAATAAGTACCAACAATTAGGTATCGTACCAAAAATTTTAATATTTCATTTTTTATATAATATATATATATGTGTGTGTGTTCCAATAAGATCCTATTTGTAATAATAATCAATATATTATCACTAAAATTAAAATCTATCCCTAATAACTTATAAGACATATAAGTATATAATTTTAAAAAACACCACTGCCATCGTTATTTTTACTCCGCCATCGCCGCCTTTGCCACAGGTACCAACAAGCCAATTATTATATTTGTTATAAGTACATTTTGAAAAATTGTGTATCACACAAGTTATAAGTTAGTTATTATAAATTCATGTTACTAAAATTATTATAATTAATATAATTATAACTTAATTCAAGTTATATTATAACCAATCAATATACATAAATACTTACTCCAACCACATGTATATAGCAAATGAGAATGATATTTCTGAAATAATCTGTTAGGTAGTGAATACAACACAGAGGGGGGTGAATATGTTTTGGATTATTTTTAAGCTTTTTGAACTGTTATGGATGGTGAACAAAGGAATCTAACTGTAGAGATAATATGTTTTAACAGGAATAATAAATCATGCACATGAACACATTGTTAGGAAATGAATAACACAGAGGAGGGGGTGAATGTGTTTTTCTGTTTTTGAGCTTTTCTTGATCTTTTATGGTTGAACAAAGTAAATTAAATCTTGTAGTAAAAATGTGTTCATGCAGAAATTAAGCTTGCATAAAATAAAGAACACAGATCTTCAAAACTCACTTAATTTTATATTAAAATTAAGAATATTTTGTTAAAAAATTTCTAGGCTCTTTTTTGATAAAGAGCTTAGCTTCTTCTTGAGAGTGTTACAAGATTTTCTATCTGAATTGTTACAACTGAGTAAAGGACTAGTGTTAACTTTATAACTCAGTTAACTGCTGGTTTATACAGTGTACAATAAAACATGCTATTAGCTTTTATAAACAGTCACTTGTCATTTCCATTTATAGAAAAGTATATCTTCTATTTCTGGCTTAGCATATCTTTAGCATCATATGATTATCTTGATCATCCTTTATCAGTTAATCTTCACCATTGATCTTGCACATTCTTCAAACTCCTTTTTGTATACTTGTCAATCCAGCTGTTTGAATTGTTTGTTGATTGTTAATCTTGGATATTGAACTGATCTGTAATTTTGTACTTTGAGATTTTACCTCGAGATCTCCATTTGGTCTATAGAGTACTTGACATCTCGATAAATATATTGGCTTATCGAGATCTCTAATACTTTATAGGAAATTTGACTTGTAGAGGTCTGTGAGTTCTCTATAAGAGAATTTGGCTTGTACAGATCTCTAGTCTTCATATCTTCACTTTAACTTATCGATATCTCTGAGTTCTATAATGGTGTACTGACTTGTTGATAACTCAGAGTTCTCTAGTCAAATTTGACTTATCGACAACTCAGAGTTCTCTAGTGAATTTTGGCTTATCGATATCTCTGAGTTCTCTAGTGAAATTTGACTTATCGATAACTCAGAGTTCTCTAATGAATGTTGACTTGTCGATAAATTTGAGTTCTCTAGTGAAGAAATGACTTGTCGATATCTCCAAACTCCATGTCTTCAATTTGGCTTGTCGATATCTTTGTGAGTTCTCTAGTGCCTTTCTTGGCTTCTCGATAAGTCATTTTGAGTTCTCGAATGACTTCTCTATAACACTAAATCTGTGACTTGTAGAGATCTTGATTAGAATATTTTTCCTAAAACAAATTTATTCAACTCCAAGCTTCTTCATAATTCTTCTGAGGCATGATCTTCTTGATCTTCTTCCAGATAGAATTCTTTGGCTTGACACTGTTTATAGAAAAAGACTCCAGTCTGCTCCTTTGACTTTTTTACAGACTTTAAGTATTACAAGTACAAAATATAAATTAAGATAACAATAAAACTTACTTAGGGTCGACAAAATGTCCTGGTCTTGTTAAAGTACAGGCATGTCTTATACAACAATCTCCCCCAATTTGTGAGAAGATTGCTTAACACAAATTCATGCCTGTTAACAAGACAAACCCCAAGTTTAAAATGATGCAAAATAAAATTAATACACAAAGCTTGATAGAATTGTAACTTTTGTACAACATATGATTTACAAGATTCAATGGTTACAAGTATCAAGTAAAGATAGTTTTTGTGTCTGCTTCTTCTCTAAGTAAATCCTTCAAGTGATCTAGAATTTTAAGTTCTTCTATGATAGTTGTTCCACTTAGAGCTTCTACAAGTTTTTGTCTTGCTACCTTGGGATAACCACTGTCTAGCAAATCTATTCTGAACCTTGAGAATCCACCAGCTTTAATGTTTAGAAATTTCCCTTCTTTAGAGATTCTGCTCATTCCTTTGGCCTTTAGCTCTTCTAATCTTTTTATATACATCTCTATTTCTTCATCATACTTCATCTTCCTCTCTTCAGCTTCAGCCTCATCTCTTTTCTTTATTTCCTCCCTTTCAATCAACCATTCAGCTAGAACTGATCTCCATGCCCTTGTAGCAGTATCCTTGTCCTTTAGCAAGCTTATTATTCTTTTAATTTTTATGGTTGAAAGAGAGTCCATTAATTTGCTGCCAAGAAAGGTGAAGGAACCATCTTCATAGAAGATTCTAACTTCCCTAAGAGATACAATCCAGCCTTTGACTATTTCCTCAGCAAGTTGTTGAAAATGGTCTTTATCTGAGATGCACCAATTTTGAGGTAGAAAGTCAGATTGCTTGAAGAAATTCCAGATGACCCTTTCAGTGACTTCTCTTTTCTTTGTAGGCTTGACTTTATTACGCTTTCTTCTAACAGATTTGAGATTGACTTTAAGTGAAGGTTTGGTTAAGGGAAGGGTTGTGATTTTCTTGAGATTTATCTGGCTTGTGGTGATTGGGATTTTTATAAAAGAGTTGGTTGTTTGTTTGTACAGAAATTTTGGTTTTGAGATTGAAGGTGGTTTGATTTTTTGAGATAGTTGATGTTGTAGGTTGAGCTAGTTGTGTTTGGATTTTTAAGGATTGGTGTGGTTCTGAGCCATCATAAAGCTTTTTGCTTCTCCTCTCACTTTTTCTCTTCTTTTATTCATCTTTCTTGTCATCCTCCTTCTTCTCTCCACTCTTTCTTCCAGATGACTTACTGGATTGACTTGGATTTGAGCAGAAGGACTTTGATTATCTTTCTTCTGCTCATCATCATCCAAATCATCCTTGTTGATTTGTGTTTTGGGCAAGTTGGCTTCTGCATTATCCAGATATCTCCTCAGTAGCTTTATCAATTCCATATCATCATTGTTCTTGTTCTTCTTGGTTTTTAAACCAGTTCCAAGGATCATGATAAGCTTCTTGTTACTCATGACACACCGTTTGTGGATCTGAAAATGTTTGAATTGTTTGATGTTTGGACAGATGTATGTTATACCCTTGCTTGGCTGTAGATATGCTTCAGGAAAAGCAGCCACTTGAGCATCTCTCAATTCAGTTAATAGCAAGGTATCTTCATGAGTTATACATTTGACTTTGTTGATGAAGATATCTAACTCAGACTCCCTCCTTGAGACAAGGTAATTGAGGGACACCTGCATACATATGTATGTCCCTTAGTCATTTACATTGATCACTATCCTCTCTTACAAAAACATTGTCCTGATTGACCATGATCACTCTTATGAAATTAATTGTCTTGTCCAGGGCCTTTTTGTATGTCAAGTGATTGTTGTTGAGACAAGTTTTAAGGCTTTGAGTAGTTCATCAAACTCTTTGCTCAGACTAGGTCCTTCAACAGCCCTAATAAGTCTCTCCATGTCAAGATCAACTTCTTTAGATAATTTCTTTTCAGCAACCTGGACTTGTTGTTGAGATGACCTTGATTGTGCCAATCTATCCTCTATCTCCCCCTTAGTCTTGTTAACAGGCATGAGGAGGGGAGTAGGGATTTCAAGCCTTACCTGTTCAGGTAGAGAAGGTAGTGGTATGTTGAGTTTGCCCATGATGGCTCCCAAAGCTATAGAATTCTTCATTTTGAAGATGCTTATGGGAGTTCGCTAGGGTTTGGATATCTGTTTGTTGGCTCTTGATAAGAGATGTCAAGGCCTGAACTTGTGCAGTGAGAGAAGAGTTGGAGTCTTGTAATGCTGTGACTTGACCTTGTAGAGATTGAATCTATAGATTTGTTGAAGTAGATGCAAGTTGATGGGAG
Organism: Apium graveolens; assembly: GCF_009905375.1. Lineage (NCBI taxonomy): Eukaryota > Viridiplantae > Streptophyta > Magnoliopsida > Apiales > Apiaceae > Apium > Apium graveolens. Next base: position 153,821,782 of record NC_133651.1, on the reverse strand, counting down.
CTTGATGTAGAGACAGCAGTAGATGACCCAAATGTAGCTTGGAAATTTTTTTAAATCTCATCCATGACCAAAGGAGAAGGAGTGTATCTGGCAGTGTGCATCTGATCCAACTTCAACCTTGTGTCATTAGAGTTGGTGATATGATTTTGAACTTGATTGTGAAAGGCAACAAAGAAGTCCTTGAGTTATGTCATGCTTTTATCTACACCACTGAGATCATATTTGGAAATTTGGTCTGAGAAGTGTTTGAATTGATTTTTGATCTCAGTTTGAATGGGAATGATTTCATCCATCTTTTCCCTTACCATCTTCTTGATCCTGTCTTCATGACCGGTCAATTTGACTTCAAGAGCTTTACCAAAAAGGTGAATAGCCTTGAGTTGAGCTTTGTACAATTCTGTGACTACATCATATACTTCTTATGGAGTCAAGGCCTTTGTATTGCTTCCAAGGATAGTAACATACTCTTCCCTGAATCTGGCCAAGACTTGATCCATCTCCAACACAAAGTCTTGAGATGCCATCCTTTTTTCATCATTTACAATCTTCTCCTTCTGTTTCTCCACATCTTCATTGTAGGTGAGCATGATGGCATGATAGTCCTGATTGCTCATATCAGAAGTGATTAGATGTTGAGTGATGTTTGCCAGTCCAGAAATCTGCTCCACTGAGAGATCATCTACATATGTGGGTTGAGAGACAAATTCTTACAGCCAATTGGTGAGAATGTGAGGTTGTTGAGGTTGGGAAGTTGAAGGTTGTGAGGTTGATGGTTCAGAAACACCTGTGACTGAAGTCACAGTTTTACTCATAGATTGCTATGTGATTATGGCTAGTTGTTGTTCCTCACTAGGTATGGGAACCTCCAATTGAATTGGAGGGGATTTGACTAGGTTACTTCCATGTGCACCAGTCTCAAACCCTTGTGTGTCTTGCAACACACTGGCACTTGAATGTGCTATACTTGCCTCCCCTATGACAGGATTATTGGCAATTATACTCCTAGCATCAACTGCCAAGGCAATTTTTGCTAGGGTTTTGAGGGGAGTTGTCCCTACATGAGGAACCTTTAACTGAATTAGAGTGGATTTAGGTAGCTCCCCCTCAGGAGTACTACCCTCAAACCTTACAGTCTGTGAAGACTGATTGGCACATGAAGGTGCATAGTGAGTTTCCATGGGGTCTTCAGTGAAAACTGATGAATCCCCCATGTTTATGATGGTGTCATCAAGGTCTACCCCGGCTAGTAGCCTCTCATCATCTAAATAAGGTGTCTGGGTGGTGAGCAAAGTTTCTAGAACCAAGTCACTTGATTTTTGTTGCACTTGAGAAATAGATTCAAGTGCAGTTTGGGAAGAAGAAATTTGAGAACTTAAAAGTTTTGTTCAAAAATGAGTGTTGGCAGCTCCCCCTGAATGGATGAGGGAGCTTCAAAAGATGTGCCCTCACTGTGTGTGCCTTCCTTATTTCTCCTACCATACACTTGAATTGCTTCTTGTGCAGGCTGAGCAGACTCACTATTGGTTGCTTTTATAACTGCATCCTGTTGAGAGGATGCAGAGGTGGCTAGTGTGGTCAGCTCAGTTTGCTTACTCCTTTTGGATCTTTTGACCAGAGGTGACTCTTTTTCAGCTAAATTCTCACCACTCTCAGTTATAACAGTTAAGGTTGCCCCCTTTCTCTTCTTTTTACTCACCTCATCCTTTTAAGAAGATGAGGTGGTTGATTCCCTAGCTTCTAAGGGTTTTGAAAGAATGGTTGCAGCTTGGGAAGATCCCTGTTGGTGTTCATGTGCTTGTGCTTCCATAGGTTCAGGGATCATAGTTGTGCTAGATTATATGTTAGATCTCATGTCAGGCATAGGGTAAGGGTAAGTCCTAAACCTCTCCAACATGAATGGAGTGATTTTCAGACCTACATTTACCTTATTCTTTGTAGTAAGTGAGCCAAATATTATTTTGGACACTTGATTACAATTGCCTATTTTAGTACTATTTATACCATTCAATAGGTGTATGTCTGCTACTTTATTATTTAAAGTGGACATAATAAATATAGGGAAGAAAATTTCCTTACCTCTAGATGACAGGGGCATAGTTAGCATGGTTGCAAGTTCTTCCAGGATCAACATACCAACATTCAAGTATTTGTTGTGGGCAATTGAATACACCAACTTTTGCACCATACTTGAAATGTTTTCATATCCTGTCTTCCTGCATGTGAAGGCTCTCACCATTGAATCAAAAATGAATGACCATTCCTTCCTTAGATTAGTTCCGTTCAGGCTTGATAAGTTGATTCTTCCACCATAGTTGATGAAGTCCAGAAACTCAATCAGCTCATCAAGAGTTGGCACCTCCACCATATTTGCAGTGGGCAATCCCAAAGCTAGGTTCACATCCTGCTCATTAAACTCAATTTGTTGTCCTCCAACTGAGCAAGTCACCACCATTGATATAGAATTATCATTCATTACAGTCCTCACCACAGCTGTAGTTCAAAATGTATGCAACACATCCAGGTAAAACACTGGATTAGCAGTGAAGGCTCCTGCAATGTAAGATTCAGACAGAAATTTTACAAACCCCTTGAAACTGTCAGGGGCTTGGTCAGCATCAGTAAAAGCCAAATAGTTTGTTCCTTTCTCTGGGATAGTTGATCTAACAGTGTTTTGTGCCATTGTAGTTTAGTGAATGAGAATGGGTTAGAGGATTTTTTGAGAAAGGAGTGAAACTGAGAGAGAAATCGGTTTTTGCTTGAAAGGCTAGGTCACTTGAGATCTGTTAGGGCGGAAACACGCGCTAATAACACACAAGAATAATAACTAAAACTACTTATATTAAACCAGAGTACGTCACAAGAGTAAATAGGTTTAAATTAAAGAAAACTAGCATCCAACGTTACAACGAAATAAAGAATCACAAGAAAATATGCTTCCTCTTCGTTGTGGTGTGCTAAAACGGTCTTCTTCCTTATCTCCTCGCTCTTCGATTAATACTACGATCCAACCTCCGTGAAACGTCTCTGAAATATACTTATATAGGAGTCCCATAATACCCATCTAACTCAGAATTGGAAGTTAAACAGAACCAGGAGTCTAAAATATTAATTCTGATTTCCCGTCCCTGAGCGGCTCCCTACTGGAAACTGCTCTGTTTTTCTCCCGTTTCTTCGCTGCAATCTGCTCCTATCTTCCAACTTAAAATGCTAAACACATACCAAGGCTTATTATTGATGAAATCTCTCCCGAAATGCAATTAATACCCTGAAATGCACAAACACTAGAAAAACGCATCAAATACACCAAATACTTGATTTCAAGACATTAATTCAAGCCATTATAAGACGTTCTAAGTGGTATAAAATGCCACTTATCACACCCCCAAACTTAAATCGATGATTGTCCTCAAGCGTCACAGACTCAAAAACAAAACAAAAACATGCATGAACGCAATCTATATGAAATGCAGCGATCCCCCTTACTACGACCAAACCAACCAACTTACGACATCTCAACAAATGCAATTAGGCAAATAAAGTTCAATCAAACCATGCAAACTAACATACAGCCGGAAATGTGGTGTGTGCAAATGCTTAACAGATATGCTTCGAAACTAGATCAATTACTATAACTCGACTATCCTCAAGATAATCATATGATTATACGAAGAATAAAATTTCTAGGCACAAAATGACTTATAACACTTCAAGATTACTGGAGCTTATTACGGAATCATGCTTTTATTTAACACAACAAACAAATGCTTATTTGACCGTGCAATGAGTGAGGTCCACAAAAGACTTATACAATGGCATCCATGTAGCGAGCGTTAGGTTAGCGGATCCCAGACTATAAAAGCCTTAGGTCACTAGGCACAAAGTCCCCTAAGAACTTAATGACCTGAATACCAAAGAGCCCACTCGTGATCAATTGTGCATAAACTTTTTTTTCTTTTTTTTTTTCTTTTTTTTTTCTTTTTTTTTTCAAAATTTCTGAGCAAATACGTTTCGCTCTATCTTGCTCAACCCTAGACTACTCGCATAAAAATACGAGCCGGCTACTAGCCATTTGACGCCTAGCCACAATTAGCAATGAATTCCATTTTTTTACTCCATTTTTTTATTTTCATGCCTTTTATCAATAAGAACCTATTATAAAATTCTAAGCATAATTAATAGATTAACCTCGAAAACCATCGAACCATAACAACAATCTAGTCCTTAAGCATTCTCTAAGACTTAGTGAAATTACAAGTTTTTCTAGCATGCATATCAACCTACACGACTCAACATCACTTTAACGCTATCACTACACTCACATCAACATCACAAATTAATTGGTAAATCAGCGCAAAAGGGATCATGGTATATGCATGAGCTACATGACATGATAAATAAAGCTATAAATAAATAAAAAAAAACTATATAGAAAAAAATATGCAACTATATGAACTAAACTATCATGAATATGCAACTATATGACACACACACAAAATATTCCTTAACTACCACCCCCAAACTTAAAATCTTCACTGTCCCAGTGAAGGTAGTAGAAAGGAACACAAGGTATACCTACTCGGAGAGATCATCATCATCATCATCACCCTCAGAGGGTGGTGTATTAGGAGGCAGATATGCAGAGTCCTTACCAAAAACTGGCCACTGAATGTCAGCTCCAAGGCCTCTAAAAGAAGTCCCAAGTGCAAGGGTGAGCTCCTGAGCAAACCTGCTCTGCGTCTCGTACATAACATCCATCCTCCTCAACAGCCTCCTATACTGGGCATCAGCCATCCCAGCACGCTCCTGAGCTCTAGAAGAACCAGGCTCATCTCGCCTTGGCCTCGCCATGGTAGCACCACGTGCTGGACGCCCTCCTGGAAGACGATAACCCAGCCCATGCTCCTCGGGCTCTCCACCAGTCCACTCCTGCATCGCATGCAGAGTCCCGGAGTCAATAGGAGCGGCCGGCAACCGCAACTACTTATGAGACGACCACTGAACTCCCACTGCTCGGCAAAGCTTTGTAACCGTAGATGCATAAGGGATGTTCATGTGCTTAGCACCCCTCAAAAACTTCAGAATTCCTTGGTAGATGAACTCACCAAGGTCCACATAGTACTCATTCAAAATTCCCCATAACAACTGTGCTCTCTCAATTGTGACCTCATGTGCATGTGAAGTAGGCATAATATTAGCGCAAATAAAAGCATTCCATGCACGGGCATACCTATTCATCGCGATCGCCGGAAAATGGCGATACTTGTTAGTCCCAGTCTTGAAGGACCAAACTGTGCCCGGCCTACAGAGAGTAGCACAAATCAAGTCCAAGTCAAAGTCCTCAGCAGTCTTCTCATTCCAGTTCTCCTCCGTGGGCTTCCTCTGCCACTGCCCAATCACACGGCGAATCGCCGCAGGGTGATAATCCACCGTCATCCCCCGAACAACAGAATACCCGTTCTTTTCAGCCTTCGCGTTCGGATAGAACTCGCGAACAACGCTCATCGGAACTGCTTCAGGAGACTCACAGAAAGTAATCCAACCCTTCTCAGCAATCATAGGCAACAACTCACCATCCCTCCCCGATGGTAAGAACCCCCTCTCCTTCAAAATCGGCTTACCCAAAAGCCTAATATACTCCTCCTCAGCAGCCCTATCAAACAACCGAGGCCTCACAGCAGTACCCCTCGAAGAATCAGCAGCAGGGACAGGGTTGCTGCTATCAATAGTCCTGGATCTCTTAGGTGCCATCGAAACTGAGAAAAAGTGTTTAAGATTTGTGTTTTTGAATATAGGAGAGAGTTTAAGGTTTGCAAGTGAATGGGGAGTATATGGAATAAGTGTATGTATATATAGGGTATAGATAAGGGTAAAATTTGATTAGGAGTGGGTTTGAGGGTTAAAAACATGGGATACTGGGGAAATAGGTCGTGGGTAATGGGGCTATGTTTTGTTTTTTTATTTTTCAAATTTTTTTTTGGATTTTTATAGGACTTAAAAAATTTCTTCCAGTCGGGCCCTGAGCGGTCGCTCAGCTTGCTGAGCGATCGCTTAGCAGAGCTGAGCGGGCGCTCAGGGGTCTTCTGGAATTTTTTTTTCTTGCCCTGTTTTTCTGATTTTTTTGTGGTTTTGGATAGGTTACTAACTTCTAAGGGTTCATGTAACAACAAATCATGGGTTGCCTCCCAAGAAGCGCTTCTTTTTCGTCATTAGCTTGACGTAGCGTACCTTAATCAAGTTGACAATAAAATGGCACTAACCACTTCCCGGTTTGCCGTGTCCCCATAGTAATGCTTTAAACGCTGACCATTAACCTTGAATGCTTGGTCCGGATCATTCTCAAAAATCTCCACCGCTCCATGTGAAAACAGAGTTTTGACAATAAAAGGTCCAGACCACCTTGATTTCAACTTCCCAGGAAAAAGTCGGAGACGAGAGTTGAATAAAAGAACTTGCTGTCCCGGCACAAATAACTTAGGATGTAACTTTCTGTCGTGCCACCTTTTCACTTTTTCCTTGTACATTTTGTTGTTCTCGTACGCATGGAGTCGAAATTCATCAAGTTCATTTAGCAGAAGTATTCGCTTCTTTCCAGCTGCATCTAGATCCAGGTTCAACTTCTTCAACGCCCAATAGGCCTTATGCTCAAGCTCCGCAGGTAAATGACATCCCTTACCATACACAAGTTGAAATGGAAACATCCCAAGTGGAGTCTTATATGCTGTTCTATAAGCCCGAACAACTTCATCGAGCTTTAAAGACCAATCCTTCCTTGACGGACAAACAACATTCTCTAAAATGCGCTTGATCTCTCTGTTAGACACTTCCGCTTGACCATTCGTTTGCGGATGATAGGCAGTAGCAACACGATGATTCACATTGTAACGCTGTATCATAGAAGTGAACTTACGGTTGCAGAAATGTGACTCTTCATCACTTATGATTACTCGTGGCATTCCAAACCTTGTGAAAATCTGCTTATGAAGAAAATTCAACACTACCTTTGCATCATTCGTCGGGAGAGCTTTGACTTCTACCCATTTTGAGACATAATCGACTGCCAGCAAAATGTACTGATTATTGCAGGATGAGACAAAAGGCCCCATGAAATCGATTCCCCAAACATCAAAGACCTCGACTTCAAACATCACATTTAACGGCATCTCATCCTTTCTCGTAAGATTCCCCACTCTTTGGCAACGATCACACCTTAAAACGAACTGATGAGCATCCTTAAACAAAGTAGGCCAGAAAAAACCTGCTTGCAGAATACGAGCTACCATCTTCTCACCACCATAATGTCCACCATAAACTGTGGAGTGGCAGTCTCGTAATATCCCCTCCGTCTCACAGAATGGGATACATCTCCTGATGATCTGGTCAACTCCCTGTCTAAATAAATACGGTTCATCCCACATATACCACTTCACCTCATGCAGAAACTTCTTCTTTTGAGCTGTGGTCAAATTAGAAGGCATTATATTGCTGACAAAATAATTCACAATATCTGCGAACCATGGCTCTTCCTCCTGAACTGCAAACAACTGCTCATCCGGAAAAGATTCGTTGATCAATGTCTTATCATGTGAAGTAGACTCGGAATTCTCCAATCTAGAGAGATGGTCAGCTACTTGATTCTCAGTACCTTTTCGATCCTTAATCTCTAATTCAAATTCCTATAGCAAGAGCACCCAACGAATGAGTCTGGGCTTCGAATCCTTCTTAGAAACCAAATAGCGAATGGCCACGTGATCAGTGAACACTGTCACCTTTGTCCCAAACAAATAAGATCGAAATTTTTTGAAACCAAAGACTATAGCCAAGAGCTCCTTCTCAGTAGTGGTGTAGTTCATTTGAGCTCCATTTAAGGTCTTGCTAGCATAGTAGACGACATGAAAGAGATTATTCTTGCGCTGCCCAAGAACTGCGCCCACCGCATAATCACTTGCATCACACATCATTTTAAAAGGCTCTCTCCAATCAGGTGCTGTAATAACTGGTGCAGTTATCAAACTCTTCTTAAGAGTCTCGAATGCCGTCAAACATTTATCATCAAATTTGAAAGGCACATCCTTCTCGAGCAAATTGCACAATGGCTTAGATATTTTTGAAAAGTCTTTAATGAAACGCCGATAAAAACCCACATGACTAAGAAAACTACGGATTCCCTTCACAGAAATAGGTGGTGGAAGATTTTCAATGACTCCCACCTTGGCTTTGTCCACCTCAAGACCCTTGCTAGAGACCTTATGCCCAAGAATAATGCCCTTCACGCACCATAAAGTGACATTTTTCCCAATTGAGCACCAAATTAGTTTCCACACACCTTTTCAGTACTACACGAAGATTATTCAAACATTCATCATACGAATGTCCAAAGACGGAGAAGTCATCCATGAATACTTCAACATTATTTCCAATCATATCAGAGAATATAGCCATCATACATCTCTGAAAAGTGGTCGGTGCGCCACATAAGCCAAACGAAACTCTGCGAAAAGCAAACGTGCCAAATGGACAAGTGAAGGTAATCTTTTATTGATCCTCTAGTGCAATACATATCTGATTATACCCCGAATAACCATCCAGAAGACAATAATACTCATGACCGGCCAACCTGTCAAACATCTGATCAATAAACGGAAGAGGGAAGTGATCCTTCCTCGTGGCCTTGTCCAACTTTCTGTAGTCCATGCATACCCTCCATCCTGTGACTGTTCGAGTGGGGATGAGCTCGTTCTTCTCATTTGCTACCACAGTAATACCTCCTTTCTTAGGTACACATTGCATACGGCTCACCCAAGAAATGTCAAAAATAGGATAAATGATTCCTGCATCCAGCCACTTCAGAATTTCTTTCTTCACCACTTCCTACATGATAGGATTAAGTCTGGGCTGTTGCTCAACAGTCGGCTTACTACCCTCCTCTAGCAGAATCTTATGCATGCAGTATAAAGGGCTGATCCATTTGATGTCTGCTATAGTCCATTCGATAGCCGATTTGAATTCTCTCAAGATCCTTAAGAGTTTATCCTCCTCACTACCTGAAAGGTTAGATGCAATAATGACAGGTAAAGTAGATGCATCACCTAAAAAAGCATACCTCAAGTGTTCAGGCAATGGTTTAAGCTCCAAGATATGTGCTTCCTCAATAGATGGTTTGAGCCTTCCTTCAGCATTTTTGAGGTCAGAAGTACCAAGAGATTCAAATGGCATGTATAGCTTTCGCCTCCAAGGAGAAGCATTTAGATATTGTAGTTGCTCATTGCCATCCTCATCATCACTGTCAAAATCCCCCACTAAGGCCTTCTCTAATGCATCAGTCATTAGCATATGATCAAGTTCTGAAGTAATCGCAGAATCAATCAAATCCACTTTTAAGCACTCCTCATCTACTGTAGGGAATTTCATTGCTTTGAATACATTGAATGTCACATCCTAATCCTGTACCAGCATAGTAAGTTCACCTTTCTGCACATCTATCAAGGTACGGCCTGTAGCCAAGAAAGGTTTCTCCAAGATTATGGGAATCTTCTTATCTTCCTCGAAATCCAGAATAACAAAGTCTGCAGGAAAGAAGAGCTTATACACCTTTACTAGCACATCCTCCACTATGCCTCGTGGGTATGTAATAGAACGATCAGCCAATTGTAGAGACATGTAGGTGGGCTTTGGATCAGGAAAATTCAACTTTTTAAAGATAGAAAACGGCATCAGATTGATGCTTGCTCCTAAATCACAAAGGCACTTGTCAAAAGACAACTTGCCAATGGTGCAAGGAATGGTGAAGCTACCTGGATCTTTAAGCTTTGGAGGTAACTTTTGTTGCAGCACAGCACTACATTCTTCCATTAAAGCAACGGTCTTTAGATCATCCAGTTTCACCTTCCTTGAAAGAATACTCTTCATAAACTTTGCATAACTAGGAATTTGTTCCAGAGCCTCCGCGAAAGGTATGTTGATGTGAAGTTTCTTGAACACCTCCAGAAACTTACCAAACTGCTTATCCAGCTTTTGTTATTGCAATCTCTTAGGGAAAGGTGGTGGAGGATAGAGCTGTTTCTCCTCTATATTACCCTCAGGCAGAGTGTGTTCAACAGTAGTCTTCCTTGGTTCCGCCGCTTTCTCCTTTTGCTTAGCTTCTTCATCACCAACTTCAACTTCTCCTACTTTTACTTTTTCAGCATTAGCAACTTTTCCAGACCGTAAGGTAATAGCCTTGACTTGCTCTTTAGCTTCCTTCCTGCCTGGCACTTCAGTATCACTGGGAAGTGTGCCAGGTTGACGATTGAGCACTGCATTGGCTATTTGACCGATTTGATTTTCCAAGGTCTTGATAGAGATCGCCTGACTTTTGTATAACAACTTAAGTTCCTCAAAATCAGCACTAGAGGGTGGAGCTGCACCTCCTTATTGAGGATATGATTGCCTTTGAGCATACTGATGTGGTTGCTGGAATCCAGGTGGATTGAACTGTTTACTTACGCCTTGCTGATATGGTTGCTGAATATCATTCTGATTATTACTCCAGCTGAAATTTGGATGATTTCTGTTGTTAGGATGATAAGTAGCTGGCACAGGCTGCTGCGGTCGCTGATAATTGTTCACATACTGAACAGATTTATTAACAAGCGAACACTGATCTGTAGCATGAGAACCTGCACAAAGCTCACAGACCATAGCTATCTGATTGACTCCATAGGTGGCTAGAGAATCGACATTCATAGACAGCGCTTGGAGCTGCGCTGCAATAGCTGTAGCTGCATCAACTTCCAAAATACCTGCTACCTTCCCAGGAATCATCCTTTGAGTTGGGTTTTGATGCTCATTTGCAGCCATAGTCTCAATAAGATTATAAGCCTCAATATATCTTTTGGCCCATAAGGCGCCTCCAGCTGCTGCATCGAGCATGGGCCGAGATTGGGCCCCCAAACCATTATAGAAACCAGTGATCACCATCCAATCAGGCATTCCATAATGTGGACACTTTCTCAACATCTCCTTGTAGCGCTCCCAAGCTTCGCACATAGATTCTGTAGGTTGCTGCGCAAACTGAGTAAGAGCACTCCTCATAGTAGCAGTCTTCGCCATTGGATAAAACTTCACCAGAAACTTTTGCGCAAGATCTTGCCAAGTAGTGATAGACCCAGCTGGTTCAGAATGTAACCAGTCCATAGCTTTATCCCTCAGTGAGAATGGGAAAAGCCTCAGCTTGATAGCCTCATCAGTCATACCATTATATTTGAAAGTACTGCAGATCTCGACAAAATTCCTTATGTGCATGTTGGGGTCTTCAGTCACAGCACCTCCAAAAGAAACAGAATTCTGCATTATCTGAATAGTGCCCAGCTTGATTTAATAGGTGTTAGCCTGAATAGCCGGATGAAGAATGCTAGACTGAATGTCATCAATTTTGGGCCGAGAAAAGTCCATAAGAGCTGGATCTGCCAGAACAATACGATCACCCATGATTACTGGCTCTTTCTGCTCACTTCCTAAATCCGAATCTTCAAAATCTATCTTCTCCGGAATATCAAGAACTTCATCTGTCTCCTCAGCCGTATCTAAAGTCCTCTTGCGAGTATGATAACGTGTTTGCATAAATGCTCGCTAAAGTACCTGAAACACAACCGAAAACAATAAGTAACACGTCTTAATCAATGAGTCCTAATGACCAATGATGGTAAGTACATAAATCAAACAATAACCCCGAGTCCCCGGCAGCGGCGCCAAAAACTTGTTAGGGCGAAAACATGCGCTAAAACACACAAGAATAATAACTAAAATTACTTATATTAAACCAGAGTACGTCACAAGAGTAAATAGGTTCAAAGTAAAGAAAACTAGCATCCAACGTTACAACGAAATAAAGAATCACAAGAAAATATGCTTTCTCTTCGTTGCGGTGTGCTAAAACGGTCTTCTTCCTTATCTCCTCTCTCTTCGATTAATACAACGATCCAACCTCCGTGAAACGTCTCTGAAATCTACTTATATAGGAGTCCCATAATACCCAGCTAACTCAGAAGTTGGATGTTAAATAGAATCAGGAGTCCAAAATATTAATTCTGATTTCCCGTCCCTGAGTGGCCGCTCAGCATTTCTGAGCGGGCGCTCAGCTTCCTGAGCGGTCGCTCAGCAGAGCTAAGCGGGCGCTTAGCTCCCTACTGGAAACTGCTCTATTTTTCTCCCGTTTCTTCGCTGCAATCTGCTCCTATCTTCCCGCTTATAATGCTAAACACATACCAAGGCTTATTATTGATGAAATCTCTCCCGAAATACAATTATTACCCTGAAATGCACCAAATACACCAAATACTTGATTTCAAGACATCAATTCAAGCCATTATAAGACGTTCTAAGTGGTATAAAATGCCACTTATCAAGATCTCAAAAATTGTAAGTATGAATATGTATCGAGAAGTCTGGGTATTTATAGTAAAAATGAATGACTTGTCGAGAACTCAAAAATAGACATTTGACATTTGTCTATCGAGAAGTCATTTTAAGAAATGAAGTACATATCGAGAAGTCATTTTAAATTACTCTTATAGAGAACTAAAAATTGACTTATCGAGATATCAAATAAATACCCAGTTTGTCCAAAAATGGACTGAATTAATTCTAACTTTTATTTAAATTAATTCAAGATAAAATTAGAATAAATTTTCCAAAAGTATTTTACCAAAATAATTTATTAAATTAAATTATTTCAGTTCTGATTTATTGATAAGTCAAAAATTATACTTGTAGAGAACTCTGTGAATTAACACTATTACAGAACTCTACAAGGACTTGTCAATAAGTCATATTTAAGCCTATCGAGAAGTCACTCGAGAAGTCGGAATATTGACTTATCGAGAACTCACTCGAGAAGTCCTAAAATGACTTGTCAAGAAGTCAATTATACTTATCTAGAACTCAGTTCTCTATATACTTTTGATCATTTTAATCCTTCCTTGTGTTAATGTTACATATTAAAAATATAAATTAACACTGAGCAGTTTACTTAGAATTTGAAAATTTTCAAATTGAATTTTGAATTTTGAAAAATAAATATGCAGAGATTTCTGAAATATTTATAATTCATATTTCAGTTAATTTCCAATTAAATCAAATTAATTTTGATTTACTGGAAATTAACCTGCTGCAAAATATTATCTGAGTTCTTGCCTTGGGATGAAGAATTATGCATTCCAATTTCACCAACAAGTCTAGTGAAAGTTGCTTCATCCAAAGGTTTAGTAAAAATGTCAGCTAATTGTTTTTCTTTTGGAACAAAAATGAGCTCAATGGTACCATTTGCAGCATGTTCTCTAATAAATGGTACCTTACATCAATGTGCTTTATTCTAAAATGGTTAACTGGATTAGCTATTATAGATATAACATTAGTATTGTCATACATAATAGGAATTTTATGTAACACTAGGCTATAATCCATTAGATGATTTCTAATCCAAAGCACTTGAGCACAACAACTTCCTACAGCTATGTATTCAGCCTCAGCTGTAGAAGTTGATACAGATTGTTGTTTCTTGCTATACCAGGATACAAGTCTTTGTCCAAGAAATTGACAGCTTCCACTAGTACTCTTCCTGTCAACCCTGCATCCAGCAAAATCTGCATCTGTGTAACCAACAGCTTCAAGACCAGTTCCCTTAGGATACCATAATCCCAAGTTTGGAGTTCTCTTTAAATATATGAAAATCCTTTTTACAGCCATCAAATGTGATTCTTTTGGATTGCCTTGAAATCTTGCACACAGACATGTAGCAAATATGATGTCTGGTCTATTAGCAGTTAAGTAAAGCAGTGAACCAATCATTCCTCTATAGCTTGAAATATCTATACTCTTGCCCTTTTTATCTTCATCCAACTTTGTTGCAGTAGACATAGGTGTAGATGCAGGTGAAAAATCAAGCATACCAAACTTTTTCAATAAATCCTTGACATATTTAGTTTGGCTGATGAAGATACCATCACTTCTTTGACTGACTTGAAGTCCAAGAAAGTAACTCAGTTCTCCCATCATACTCATTTCATATTCACTTTGCATAAGCTTAGAGAATCTTTGGCAAACCTTCTCATTTGTAGAACCAAATATGATATCATCCACATATATCTGAACTAGGATCATATCCTCACCATATTTCTTATAGAAGAGAGTCTTGTCTATGTTACCTCTAGTAAAACCATGCTTTAGTAGGAATTCTGACAGTGTGCCATACCAAGCTCTAGGTGCCTGTTTTAGTCCATATAGAGCCTTGAGTAACTTGTACACAAAATTTGGAAATTCTGGATCTTCAAAGCCAGGTGGCTGTTGGACATAAACTTCTTCTTCTAGCTCACCATTCAGAAAGGCACTCTTGACATCCATTTGATACACTTTGAAATTTGAGTATGCAGCAAATGCTAGAAAAATCCTTATTGCTTCAAGTCTTGCAACTGGAGCAAAAGTTTCATCATAATCAATTCCTTCTTCTTGTGAGTAGCCTTTTACAACCAACCTTGCTTTGTTTCTGGTGACTATACCATTTTCATCCATCTTATTCCTAAACACCCATTTTGTTCCAATAATGCTTCTATTCTTTGGTGCAGGAACCAATTCCCAAACCTTGTTCCTTTCAAACTGATTCAGCTCTTCCTGCATGGCAGATATCCAATCAGGATCCAGTAGAGCTTCTTCAATTTTCTTAGGCTCTACTTGAGACATAAAACATGCATGTAGGCACTCATTAGCAGTTGCACTTCTAGTCCTCACACCAATAGTAGGATCACCAATAATTGCTTCTCTAGTATGACTTATATCCCACTTCTTTATATGAGTTTGTTGACTTGTGCCTTCATCATTTTCCTCATTGTTAGTATGACTACTAGATCCTTCTTCTCAGTTTCCCCCTGAGTTTGTGCTATAAAATTCAGGTGTTTGAAATAAGCTTCCATTTCTATGATTTTCCTGTTGAGTAGTCTCTTCATTTATCATTTGTTGTGCATCAACTTCATCTTCCCCATCAGAATCACTATCAATGTTGAGGTTTTCAAATACAAGGGCTTCAGCTTCATTATCATCAAGGGACTTTAAGCCTGGACACTTGTCATCATCAAAAATCACATCTGTGTTTTCCATAATCTTCTTTCGATCAATACATAAACTTTGTAGGCTGTTCTTTCCAATGAATATCCCAGAATAATTGTTTCAAATACTTTTGAGTCAAATTTTCCCACATATTCAGAGTTGTCTTTCAAAATGTAACACTTGCTTCCAAACACATGAAGATGCTTTACATTAGGCTTCCTTTTAGACATGATTGAGTAAGGTGATTTATCATGTGCCTTGTAAATGAGATATCTATTTTGAGTGTAACATGCAGTGTTAACAGCCTCTTCCCAGAAACTTGTTGACAACTTGGCATCTTGTAGCATTGTCCTAGCAGCTTTAACTAATGTTCTGTTCTTTCTATCAACTGTTCCATTTTGTTGAGGTGTTCTAGCAGCTGAGAATTCTTGAACAATGCCTTTGCCTTTGCAGAATTCACTTAATGTTGTATTTCTGAATTATATTCCATTATCACTTCTCAATCTTTTCACACAATTGTAATCTTCAGCCTATTTTTTATCTTCTTGATGTGCTCAATTATGATGTGTGGAGTTTCATCTTTAGAGTGCATGAACTCTACCCAAGTATATCTTGAGAAATCATCCACCATCACAAATGCATATTTGTTTCTTGAAATTGATAAGACATTTACTGGACCAAACAAGTCCATATGAATTACTTGCAAATGAGTACTTATAGAATTCACTATTTTTGACTTGTGACTTGATCTTTTCATTTTTCCTTTCTGACAAGCTTCACAAACTTTAACTTGAGCAAACTCCAGTTTAGGCATGTCTCTTACCAGCTCCTTTTTGACCAAGGTATTAATTGCCTTGAAATTCAAGTGAGACAGCTTCTTATGCCATAGCTTGCTTTGTTCTTCTGATATATTGGTGTAGAAGCAACAAATTCCATCCTTATTTGTTGAGTCTAAGTCTGCAACAAACAATCTTCCTTTCCTTGCTCCTTTCAGAGCAACTTCACCAGTTTTCTTGCTGATAAAAGTGCATTCTTCTTTGTTGAATAAAACTTCAAAGCCTTTGTCTGCAAATTGGCTAACACTGAGAAGATTCATTTCAAGACCATCTACCAGTACTACATCATCAATGATAACATTCAATTTTTCCATATCCCATTGTGAATCCTTTGCTGTTATCTCCAAAGGTCACCAAATGGCCAGCTTTCTCCTCAAACTATGATAGCAGGGCTTTATCACCTGTTATATGCCTGGAACATCCATTATCTATGATCCAGATGAGTTTCTTCACTTTGCCCTGAACACAATGAGTTTTAAGTGTGTTTAGCAACCCAAGCAGTGTTGAGTACTTTCTTCTTGTTAACTGATTTAGCAGAAGTAGAATGAGTAGTTTCAAATAAAATAGAGTTTATTGACTGTTGAGCATTTTCCCTTTCTGTTGTAGACCCTATTATTGTTTTTTTGAGGTCTATTCTCAGTTTGTGACAACTTTTCATCACTTTTAAGTTGCAAGGAATGCAGTCAAACTTGTCACAGAAAGAGTAAGGATCATTTGCATTTGCTTCATTATATTTACAGACTCCTTCAGTTGGCTTGCTAACTGCCTTTTTACAAAGGTGAGTTAGGTAAATCACAGAGCCACATATTTCACATTTCTTTCTTGGAGCATCTGTAACATAAGCAAAAATTTTGCTTTTGTTTATCCCTATCTTTCCATTTCTATTTTTCTTTTTCTTTCTTACATCTTCATTTTTGGTCTCTTTGACAGGTGTCTTGGGACTTTGCTTGTCCATGAGCTTTTCTTCAGTACTAGAAGACTGAGTTGATTATGTAGTTTTCTTTTCTTTCCTCATCATCAATTTCTTGCTTTATAATCAATTCTTCTTCACTGAAGTTGATTTCACATGCCTTGAACATAGGTGATGTAACCTTTTTCAGCATAGCTGGAACATTTTCATTAACTGTTGCTTTTCCTTTGTCACATATCTCTTTCTTCTTGTTGTTCAAGGCATCATAGTCAAGACCAATAGCAATATTTGCACATGGTTTGTTTTTCTCATGATATTGTCCAATAACTCAGATGCATTCTTGAAAGACTTCAACTTCACCTCATTCTTTTCCAGGTTCTCCCTTAACACTGCTTCAATTTCATTTGCACACTTGAGCTTGTTTTTGAGATAATCATTCTCTTGCTTTACAACTTCAAGCTCCACCAACAATAATTCAGTTTCTTGCTTCTCACTTTCAAGCTTCTCATTTATCTTTGTTAATCTGCTAACTTCTTCATTAGCAGCAACCATGCTCGTGTGAATGTGAAACATTTTTGTGCCCATCTTCTCTACATTTTCCTTATATTGACTCACATTTAAATCAATGGTGGTAAGAGTTGGTACCTATGTGATAGGGATAAATAAATTATGATTGTATAATTAAATACTGCATTAATTGTACAAGTTGTGGGCTGCTAGGCCCAATAAAAAGATATATGAAACTCAGACCAGAAAGGTTAAGCCTGATGGACCAGATCAGGCCTGGTGGAATAAAAAAGGCCCAAAAGCCCTGATTATTAATTAATTTCGTAATTAATTAATAAGGGAAAAATCAGCTATTGAGAAGAGTCCCGATAAGGATATAAATCCTTATAGATTAGCCTCAAGGGGACCTAAAAGGATAAGGGATCAGCTTCCTACTTCCTAGGACTCCTAAGTCTATCCTAATTCAGAGGCTTGTCCACCAAGTCTCCTATACCAAGTCCAAATCAAGGACTCCCACATCTATATAAGGGGTCTCACCCCCACCAATCAGAACTACGTTTTTTGACTTGATCCTTGGCAATCAGCAAGGTACGTAGGCATCTTGTTAAGGCAGATTGAGTCACGAAACACAAGAGCAGTCAAATCGAGCCTCGAAGCTCACGTTCCTTAGTATTAAATACAGCAATTATATATAGTAGTTTTAATCCATAACACTATGTTTTAGATGAGGATGATTCTCCTTGCTCCAAGGCCATGAGTGCATAATTTCCAAATTCTTCATCTTCATCATTTTTAGAGTCATCCCAACTTTTACCCTCTACAATATAAGATTTGCTTTGTTGTTTCTTCAGAAGAGCTTCATACTTTGCTTCCGATTCAAGATAAGCTTTATCCTTCTTTGCTTTCTTGGGTTCCCTGCATTCTGTAGAAAAATGGCCCAACTAATCACAGTTGTAGCACCTTATCTTAGATCTGTCAACAAGTCCTATTTTGTAGCCAGTTTTGCTTTCAGAAGTGTACTTCCCTTTTCCTTTCCAGCTGGTGTCTTTGTTGAAAGATTATCTTTTACCCTTGAAGTATCTTAGCTTCTTTACTTTAATGTTGGAGAATTTTCTAGCCAGATAGGCCATTAACTGATCTAGCTCATCCAGTTCATCAAGAGTGCAGAACTCATCCTCTTCCAATTCCAGAATGACTTGTTCCTGTGAATTATTTGTTTTTTGCTCACTTGTCGAGGCAACTGGAGTTTGAGATCTTGGCTCATCAATAGATGTTTGGCTTTTATTGACAATTAAAGCACTTGAGCTATCTACAACATGTCCTTGGCCAGATCTCAATGATTTTCTCTGAATCATTTCAAGTTCATATGTTTTAAGAATTCCATATAAAACTTCCAGTGTTATCCTACTCAAGTCTCTCCCTACCCTGATTGCTGAGATTTTAAGTTCCAAATGATCAAGGAGAGTAAGCAAGAACTTTAAGTTCACTTCTTCAGTTTCATAATATTTATCATGAAGTTGCAATTCATTTATCAGCTTGTTAAACCTTTCAAACACTTCAGAAATACTTTCCTTTGGCTTAGTCATGAAACCCTCATACTGTGAAATCAGTATCGTTATCTTATCTGATCTAACTTCCTCAGTTCCCTCACAAGGTATCTCAATCTTTTCCCATATTTGCTTGGCAGTGTCACAATTGACAATGTTGTTGTACATCACATTGTCAAGTTACTCAATCAATATTAATTGCAAGCCACTATACAGGGAAACTTTCTCCTTTTCAGGCTCAGTATACTTAGAAGGGTCTTTTGGAGCATAATGAGTTAGGATAACCATGTCTCCATTTGTAGATTCCTCAACTTTAACCATAGGAGTGAATGGCCCATTCTTGAGGATCTGAATGTATAATGGATAGGCCATCCTGATAAACAACAACATTTTCTTTTTCCAAAGAGTGTAGTTAGCTTTGTCAAATGTAGGAATTTTGATGCTACTGATTTTCTGTGTATTCATTCTTCCAAGTTCTTGAATCTCTTTACTTTCAGATTTTGCTCTGATACCACTTGTTAGGAAATGAATAACACACGGGGGGATGTGTTTTTCTATTTTTGAGCTTTTATTGATCTTTTATGGTTGAACAAAGTAAATTAAATCTTGTAGTAAAAATGTGTTCATGCAGAAATTAAGCTTGCAAAAAGTATAGAACACAGATCTTCAAAACTCACTTAATTTTTCTAATAAAATTAAGAAGGTTTTGCTACAAATTTTCTAGGCTCTTTGTTGATAAAGAGCTTAACTTCTTCTTGTGAGTGTTACAAGATTTTCTATCTGAATTGTTACAACTGACTAAAGGACCAGTGTTAACTTTATAACTTAGTTAACTGCTGGTTTACACATTGTACAATAAAACATGCTATTAGCTTTTGTAAACAGTCACTTGTCATTTCCATTTATAGAAAAGTATAATTTCTATTCTTGGCTTAGCATATCTTTAGAATCTTGTGATTATCTTGATCTTCCTTTGTCAGTTAATCTTCACCATTGATCTTACACATTCTTTAAGCTGCTTTTTGTAGACTTGTCAATCCAACTGTTTGAATTGTTTGTTGATTGTTAATCTTAGATATTGAACTGATCTGCAATTTTGTACTTTGAGATTTTACCTCGTGATCTCCATTTGGTCTATAGAGAACTTGACATCTCGATAAGTATATTGGCTTATCAAGATCTCTAATACTCCATAGGAAATTTGACTTGTAGAGGTCTCTGAGTTCTCTATAAGAGAATTTGGCTTGTAGAGATCTCCAGTCTTCATATCTTCACTTTGACTTATCGATATCTCTGAGTTCTCTAATGGTTTACTGACTTATTAATAACTCAGAGTTCTCTAGTCAAATTTGACTTATCGATGACTCAGAGTTCTCTAGTGTATTTTGAATTATCGATATCTCTGAGTTCTCTAGTGAAATTTGACTTATCGATAACTCAGAGTTTTCTAATGAATATTGACTTGTCGATAACTCTGAGTTCTCTAGTGAAGAAATGACTTGTCGATATCTCCAAACTCCATGTCTTCAATATGGCTTTTCGATATCTCTGTGAGTTCTCTAGTGCATTTCCTGACTTCTCGTTAAGTCATTTTGAGTTCTCGAATGACTTCTCATATAACACTAAATCTGTGACTTGTAGAGATCTTGACTAAGAATATTTTTCCTAAAACAGATTTACTCAACTCCAAGCTTCTCTATAATTCTTCTGAGGTATGATCTTCTTGATCTTCTTGATAGAATTCTTAGGCTTGACACTGTTTATAGAAAAAGGCTCCAGTCTGCTCCTTTGACATTTTTACAGACTTTAAGTGTTACAAGTACAAAATACAAATTAAGATAACAATACAACTTACTTAGGGTTAACAAAATGTCTTAGTCTTGTGAAAGTACATGCATGTCTTATACAACACAGACTATCTTTCAAAACTCACTTAATTTTATATTAAAATCAAGTATGTTTTGCTACAAATTTCTAGGTTCTTTGTTGATAAAGAACTCAGCTTCTCTCTTGAGAGTTACAAGATTTTCTAGATCTATTTTGTTACAAATAAAACAAAGCATCCGGTGTTTACTTTATGGAACAGTAAATATAGGTTTTACACAGCATGCAATAGCATGTACTAAACCCTACTTTAAGTTAACTAAAACTTTCTATTTCTGGCTTAGTATATCTTTGCAAAATGTGCATGTCTGTGACTTTACTTTGTCAGTTAATCTTGGCCTTTGATCTTGTACTCTTCAAGCTACTTTTTGTAGACTTTTCATATCAGTGATTGATTTGTTTGTTGATTGATAATCTTGGATATTTAACTGAACTACATTCTATACTTGAGTTTTACATAGAGATCTTCAGTTTGTTATATAGAGAACTCGACATCTCGATAAGTATAATGACTTATCGAGATCTCTTATTACTCTATAGTTGTTTTGACTTATCAAAGTCTCTGATTTCTCTATAAGAGAATTAGGCTTGTCGAGGTCTCCAATCTTCATGTCTTCATTTTGGCTTCTCGATATCTCTGAGTTCTCTACTGCAGAAATGACTTATCGATATCTCAGAGATCTCTAGTGATATTTTGACTTATCGATTTCTCTAATATCTCTAATGATAATTTAACTTGTCGATATCTCCAATCTTCATGTCTTCATTTTGTCTTGTCGATGTCTCTGAGACTTCTCTATAAGCTTTTCTTGACTTCTCGATAAGTCATTCTGGAGTTCTCGAATGACTTCTCTATAAACTTAATCTGTGACTTGTGGATTTCTTGACTTAGAATATTTTTCCTAAAACAGATTTATTCAACTCCAAGCTTCTTCATACTTTCTCTGAGGCGTGATCTTCATGATCTTCTTCCAGAGTTTATTCTTAGGCTTGAGACTGTTTACAGAAAAATACTCCAGCCTAATCTATTTACACTTTTACAGACTTAAGTAATACAATATAAAATGCAAATTTAGATTATCATACAACTTACTTAGGGCTGTCAGTTTGACTTAGTCTTGTTATAGTACATGCATGTCTTGCACAACAATCTCCCCTAATTTGTGAGAAGATTACTTATCAAAAATTCATGCCTGGTAACAAGACTAACCCCAAGCTACAATGAACAATACATAGTAAAGAAAATTGACAAAAGTACAATATATAACATTGAATGGTTATAGGAGTTTTAACAAGTGCATTCATTACATGAAATCCTCAAAGCCTAGCTCCTTTCTAATGAGATCCTTAGAAGTTATTAACACTTCAAGTTCTTCTATAATTCTAGTTCCTTTTAGAGCTTCCACAAGCTTGAGCCACTCATCCAATAAATAACCATTAAATAACTAGCTCTAAATATGGAATATCTTCCAACCTTTATATTTAGAAAATGTCCATATTTGGAAAGTCTGCTCATCCCTTTTGATTTAAGCTCGTTTGATCTTTTCTCAATTCTTGCAAGTTCTTCTGCATACTTCCTATCTCTTTCTTCCTTTTCAGACTTTTCCCTTGCATTTATCTCATCCCTTTCTTTCATCCATACACAAAATACAACTTTCCAGGCCCTTGTGATTGTATCCTTATCTTACATTAAACTGATCACTCTTTTGAATTTTATGGTTGAAAGTGTGTCCATTAGGTTACTTCCAAGTAAAGTGAAATAACCATCAACATAATATATTCAGATTTATATATAGGATATAACCCAGACTCTGACTATTTTTTCAGCTAGCTATTGAAAGTAGTCTTCATCTGTGAGGCACCAATTTAGTGGCAGAAAGTCAGATTGATCATAAAAATTACAGAGAGATCTCTCAGTAACTTGTAGTTTCTTTGTTTTTCTCCCAAAAGATTTGAAGTGAATCTTGGTTGGTGGTTTAAATGAAGGTAAGTTTGGGATTTTCTTTAGGCTAGTTTGGCTAGTAGTGATTGGAATTTTGATAAGAGAGTTTGCAGTTGGCTTGTATAAATTTTTTGGCTTTGAGGTGAAAACGGTTGAATGTTTGAGCTAAAAGGTTTAGTGGGTTGAGTCTGATTGATTTGGATTTCTAGGGATTTTTTCTGTATATCTAAGACATCTTGTCTTTTCTTCCTTCTTTTTTCTTCTCCTCTTTTCTTATCATCACCTTTCTTCTCATCTTACTTCCCATCATTGCTTCCAGTTGCTCTTGAAGATTGACTTGGATTTGAGCCAGAAGGTTTTTGCTTATCATGCTTCTGCTCATCATCATCCTTGTCATATTTTGAGTTGTTGATTTTTAGATTTGGCAACATGGTATCAGCATTCTGTAGATACCTTTCCAGAATCCTTATCATCTCCTCATCCTCATCCTTCTTGTTCCTTTTATACTCTAGATCAGACCGAAGAGTCATGATCAGCCTCATGTTTGATTTGACACATTTTCTGGGAATAATGAGCTATTTGTATTCTTTGTTTTTTGGACAGATGTAGGCCACCCGTTTATTTGGATATAGATAGGCTTCAAGAAAAGCTGCTACCTGTGCATTTTTTAGCTCTATCAGCAGTTGGGTGTCCTCTGGAATAAGTGGATTTACACTTTCAATCATTATGTCCAGCTCAGATGCTCTTAAGGTTTTGAGAGTTGGAAGAGACACCTGGAGACATCTGTCTACACCACCATCATTGACGTTTACAACAATCCATTTCTCCAAGTAATTATCAATTTTCACAACCACGGCCCTGATGAAGTTGATGTTCTTGGCCAATGCACTTTTGTAGGTGATGTAGTTGTTTTTAAGAGACATCCTCAGGACTGCAAAAATTTCACTGAATTCCTGATCTTGATTTGGTCCTTCTGTATCCTTTTTGAGTCTGTCTTTTCCCACATCTTTGAATGATTGAGCTTGTAAAGAACTTTGGCCATGCTGAGTTGAGATGATAGGCTCCTTATATTTAGATTTACCAGCATTTTTTGGATTGTTGAATCCTAGCTTCAATCTCCCCCTTAGTCTTGTTGACAGGCATGATTAGGGGAGTTGGTAATTCTGGCCTTAGATCTTCAGGCAATGAGGGCAATCGTATTTTGAGCTTTCCCATGATGGCTCTCAAAGCTACGATATTCTGCATTTGGAGATGCTTGTGAGAGTTCACTAGGATTTTGATTTCTGTTTGCTGACTTTGCACCAAGGATGTGAGAGCATGTACTTGTCCACTGAGTCATTTGAAGTTTGGAGAGAAGACACTTGCTGTTGAAGTTCTTGAATTTGCATGTTGGATGATAATTGAGATGTGGAGGAAGTAGAGACCCCAAAATTATCCTGCACAGCCTTTTTAATTTCTTCCATGAGCAAGGCTGAAAGAGTATATCTGCTAGAGTGTATCTGATCCAGCTTCAGTCTTGTGTCATTGGAGTGAGTAATATGGTTTTGAACTTGATCATGCAGGGCTACAAATGAGGTTCTTAGATTTTTTACACTTGTTTCCACTGCACTTAAATCATATCTTGCCATTTGATCAGCAAAGGTTATGAATTTATTCTTGATATATGTTTGGGAAGGAATGATTTGGTCCATCTTTTCTCTGACCATCTTCATTATCTTATCTTGATGCCCAACTAAAGTAAGTTGAAGTGCTTTTCCAAAGTTATGGAAAGCTTTGCTTTGAGCCTTGTTTACTTCATTTACTGCATCATAAACTGTAAGGTCCCGTAAGAGGGCTATTTTAAGCTAGAAGGGGGGTTGAATAGCTTAATTACCAATTTAAAAATTGTTGTGGCATTTTAAAAATATTGTATCCCTTTTTAAAACTTTACCGAGTGGTTATACAGTTTATATGTGCGGAAAATAAAGTGCAAGGAAAGAAAATACCACACGGTGATTTTATCCTGGTTCGTGATGGCGCAACCTCTAATAGATTCGCTCACCCCTACTCGGGATTTTTCCTTATAATAAACTCGCTCCTTTAGTAGGCGGAGAAGCCTTTGTGTGGAGCCTTTGTGTGGACTTGGCTTCCTTAGCTTTTATCGGTCTTGGATCTTAGTGATCCGGTCTTGGGTCTTTCCTCTTCTTCACGGTGCGAAGACTACTAACTCCCCGCTAGAACGAGAATCACCTCACATCACTTCACCTCACTACAAAACTAATAAGACAATCCACGAAACAAACCAAGTATAGAAAAGATGGTTTGAACTAGTATGTTACTGTACTAGCCCAGAAATAGTATAATATTCAAATAAGAATATTAAACAAAATAAGAATACTTGACTTAAGATAATAAATAGTAGTCCAAGTATTATTATGATTACTCCTTTATAGATTAAATAGATAGGTGGAGTAATATGAGAAGTCTTTTTATATTAAGTACTTATGGCTTATGACTTCCTTAGTATTCTTCTTCTTTCGATTATATATTTATAGATCGAAGAATACTTTAATACAACCTCAGAGTTGTAATTTTACCTTTAAGTATATCAACTTAAGGTTTTAAGTATCTGATCAATAAACGGAAGAGGGAAGTGATCCTTCCTCGTGGCCTTGTCCAACTTTCTGTAGTCCATGCATACCCTCCATCCTGTGACTGTTCGAGTGGGGATGAGCTCGTTCTTCTCATTTGCTACCACAGTAATACCTCCTTTCTTAGGTACACATTGCATACGGCTCACCCAAGAAATATCAAAAATAGGATAAATGATTCCTGCATCCAGCCACTTCAGAATTTCTTTCTTCACCACTTCTTTCATGATAGGATTAAGTCTGGGCTGTTGCTCAACAGTCAGCTTACTACCCTCCTCTAGCAGAATCTTATGCATGCAGTATGAAGGGCTGATCCATTTGATGTCTGCTATAGTCCATTCGATAGCCGATTTGAATTCTCTCAAGATCCTTAAGAGCTTATCCTCCTCACTACCTGAAAGGTTAGATGCAATAATGACAGGTAAAGTAGATGCATCACCTAAAAAAGCATACCTCAAGTGTTCAGGCAATGGTTTAAGCTCCAAGATAAGTGCTTCCTCAATAGATGGTTTGAGCCTTCCTTCAGCATTTTTGAGGTCAGAAGTACCAAGAGATTCAAATGGCATGTATAGCTTTCGCCTCCAAGGAGAAGCATTTAGATATTGTAGTTGCTCATTGCCATCCTCATCATCACTGTCAAAATCCCCCACTAAGGCCTTCTCTAATGCATCAGTCATTAGCATATGATCAAGTTCTGAAGTAATCGCAGAATCAATCAAATCCACTTTTAAGCACTCCTCATCTACTGTAGGGAATTTCATTGCTTTGAATACATTGAATGTCACATCCTAATCCTGTACCCGCATAGTAAGTTCACCTTTCTGCACATCTATCAAGGTACGGCCTGTAGCCAAGAAAGGTTTCCCCAAGATTATTGGAATCTTCTTATCTTCCTCGAAATCCAGAATAACAAAGTCTGCAGGAAAGAAGAGCTTATCCACCTTTACTAGCACATCCTCCACTATGCCTCGTGGGTATGTAATAGAACGATCAGCCAATTGTAGAGACATGTAGGTGGGCTTTGGATCAGGAAAATTCAACTTTTTAAAGATAGAAAACGGCATCAGATTGATGCTTGCTCCTAAATCACAAAGGCACTTGTCAAAAGACAACTTGCCAATGGTGTAAGGAATGGTGAAGCTACCTGGATCTTTAAGCTTTGGAGGTAACTTTTGTTGCAGCACAGCACTACATTCTTCCATTAAAGCAACGGTCTTTAGATCATCCAGTTTCACCTTCCTTGAAAGAATACTCTTCATAAACTTTGCATAACTAGGAATTTGTTCCAGAGCCTCCGCGAAAGGTATGTTGATGTGAAGTTTCTTGAACACCTCCAGAAACTTACCAAACTGCTTATCCAGCTTTTGTTATTGCAATCTCTTAGGGAAAGGTGGTGGAGGATAGAGCTGTTTCTCCCCTATATTACCCTCAGGCAGAGTGTGTTCAACAGTAGTCTTCCTTGGTTCCGCCGCTTTCTCCTTTTGCTTAGCTTCTTCATCACCAACTTCAACTTCTCCTACTTTTGCTTTTTCAGCATTAGCAACTTTTCCAGACCGTAAGGTAATAGCCTTGACTTGCTTTTTAGCTTCCTTCCTGCCTGGCACTTCAGTATCACTGGGAAGTGTGCCAGGTTGACGATTGAGCACTGCATTGGCTATTTGACCGATTTGATTTTCCAAGGTCTTGATAGAGACCGCCTGACTTTTGTATAACAACTTAAGTTCCTCAAAATCAGCACTAGAGGGTGGAGCTGCACCTCCTTGTTGAGGATATGATTGCCTTTGAGCATACTGATGTGGTTGCTGGAATCCAGGTGGATTGAACTGTTTACTTACGCCTTGCTGATATGGTTGCTGAATATCATTCTGATTATTACTCCAGCTGAAATTTGGATGATTTCTGTTGTTAGGATGATAAGTAGCTGGCAGAGGCTGCTACGGTCGCTGATAATTGTTCACATACTGAACAGATTTATTAACAAGCGAACACTGATCCGTAGCATGAGAACCTGCACAAAGCTCACAGACCATAGCTATCTGATTGACTCCATAGGTGGCTAGAGAATCGACATTTATAGACAGCGCTTGGAGCTGCGCTGCAATAGCTGTAGCTGCATCAACTTCCAAAATACCTGCTACCTTCCCAGGAATCATCCTTTGAGTTGGGTTTTGATGCTCATTTGCAGCCATAGTCTCAATAAGATTATAAGCCTCAATATAGCTTTTGGCCCATAAGGCGCCTCCAGCTGCTGCATCGAGCATGGGCCGAGATTGGGCCCCCAAACCATTATAGAAACCAGTGATCACCATCCAATCAGGCATTCTATAATGTGGACACTTTCTCAACATCTCCTTGTAGCGCTCCCAAGCTTCGCACATAGATTCTGTAGGTTGCTGCGCAAACTGAGTAAGAGCACTCCTCATAGTAGCAGTCTTCGCCATTGGATAAAACTTCACCAGAAACTTTTGCGCAAGATCTTGCCAAGTAGTGATAGACCCAGCTGGTTCTGAATATAACCAGTCCTTAGCTTTATCCCTCAGTGAGAATGGGAAAAGCCTCAGCTTGATAGCCTCATCAGTCATACCATTATATTTGAAAGTATTGCAGATCTCGACAAAATTCCTTATGTGCATGTTGGGGTCTTCAGTCACAGCACCTCCAAAAGAAACAGAATTCCGCATTATCTGAATAGTGCCCGGCTTGATTTAATAGGTGTTAGCCTGAATAGCCGGATGAAGAATGCTAGACTGAATATCATCAATTTTGGGCCGAGAAAAGTCCATAAGAGCTGGATCTACCAGAACAATACGATCACCCATGATTACTGGCTCTTTCTGCTCACTTCCTAAATCCGAATCTTCAAAATCTATCTTCTGCGGAATATCAAGAACTTCATCTGTCTCCTCAGCCGTATCTAAAGTCCTCTTGCGAGTATGATAACGTGTTTGCATAAATGCTCGCTAAAGTACCTGAAACACAACCGGAAACAATAAGTAACACATCTTAATCACTGAGTCCTAATGACCAATGATGGTAAGTACATAAATCAAACAATAACCCCGAGTCCCCGGCAGCGGCGCCAAAATCTTGTTAGGGCGAAAATAAGCGCTAAAACACACAAGAATAATAACTAAAATTACTTATATTAAACCAGAGTACGTCACAAGAGTAAATAGGTTCGGAGTAAAGAAAACTAGCATCCAACGTTACAACGAAATAAAGAATCACAAGAAAATATGCTTTCTCTTCGTTGCGGTGTGCTAAAATGGTCTTCTTCCTTATCTCCTCGCTCTTCGATTAATACTACGATCTAACCTCCGTGAAACGTCTCTGAAATATAGGAGTCCCATAATACCCAGCTAACTCAGAAGTTGGATGTTAAACAGAATCAGGAGTCTAAAATATTAATTCTGATTTCCCGTCCCTGAGTGGCCGCTCAGCATTTCTGAGCGGGCGCTCAGCTTCCTGAGCGGTCGCTCAGCAGAGCTAAGCGGGCGCTTAGCTCCCTACTGGAAACTGCTCTATTTTTCTCCCGTTTCTTCGCTGTAATCTGCTCCTATCTTCCCGCTTATAATGCTAAACACATACCAAGGCTTATTATTGATGAAATCTCTCCCGAAATGCAATTAATACCCTGAAATGCACCAAATACACCAAATACTTGATTTCAAGACATCAATTCAAGCCATTATAAGACGTTCTAAGTGGTATAAAATGCCACTTATCAAGATCTCAAAAATTGTAAGTATGAATATGTATCGAGAAGTCTGGGTATTTATAGTAAAAATGAATGACTTGTCGAGAACTCAAAAATAGACATTTGACATTTGTCTATCGAGAAGTCATTTTAAGAAATGAAGTACATATCGAGAAGTCATTTTAAATCACTCTTATAGAGAACTAAAAATTGACTTATCGAGATGTCAAATAAATACCCAGTTTGTCCTAAAATGGACTGAATTAATTCCAACGTTTATTTAAATAAATTCAAGATAAAATTAGAATAAATTTTCCAAAAGTATTTTACCAAAATAATTTATTAAATTAAATTATTTCAGTTCTGATTTATTGATAAGTCAAAAATTATACTTGTAGAGAACTCTGTGAATTAACACTATTACAGAACTCTACAAGGACTTGTCAATAAGTCATATTTAAGCCTATCGAGAAGTCACTCGAGAAGTCGGAATATTGACTTATCGAGAACTCACTCGAGAAGTCCTAAAATGACTTGTCAAGAAGTCAATTATACTTATCTAGAACTCAGTTCTCTATATACTTTTGATCATTTTAATCCTTCCTTGTGTTAATGTTACATATTAAAAATGTAAATTAACACTGAGCAGTTTACTTAGAATTTGAAAATTTTCAAATTGAATTTTGAAAAATAAATATGCAGAGATTTCTGAAATATTTATAATTCATATTTCAGTTAATTTCCAATTAAATCAAATTAATTTTGATTTACTGGAAATTAACCTGCTGCAAAACATTAGCTGAGTTCTTGCCTTGGGATGAAGAATTATGCATTCCAATTTCACCAACAAGTCTAGTGAAAGTAGCTTCATCCAAAGGTTTAGTAAAAATGTCAGCTAATTGTTTTTCTTTTGGAACAAAAATGAGCTCAATGGTACCATTTGCAGCATGTTCTCTAATAAATGGTACCTTACATCAATGTGCTTTGTTCTAAAATGGTTAACTGGATTAGCTATTATAGATATAACATTAGTATTGTCATACATAATAGGAATTTTATGTAACACTAGGCTATAATCCATTAGATGATTTCTAATCCAAAGCACTTGAGCACAACAACTTCCTACAGCTATGTATTCAGCCTCAGCTGTAGAAGTTGATACAGATTGTTGTTTCTTGCTATACCAGGATACAAGTCTTTGTCCAAGAAATTGACAGCTTCCACTAGTACTCTTCCTGTCAACCCTGCATCCAGCAAAATCTGCATCTGTGTAACCAACAGCTTCAAGACCAGTTCCCTTAGGATACCATAATCCCAAGTTTGGAGTTCCCTTTAAATATATGAAAATCCTTTTTACAGCCATCAAATGTGATTCTTTTGGATTGCCTTGAAATCTTGCACACAGACATGTAGCAAACATGATGTCTGGTCTATTAGCAGTTAAGTAAAGCAGTGAACCAATCATTCCTCTATAGCATGAAATATCTACACTCTTGCCCTTTTTATCTTCATCCAACTTTGTTGCAGTAGACATAGGTGTAGATGCAGGTGAAAAATCAAGCATACCAAACTTTTTCAATAAATCCTTGACATATTTAGTTTGGCTGATGAAGATACCATCACTTCTTTGACTGACTTGAAGTCCAAGAAAGTAACTCAGTTCTCCCATCATACTCATTTCATATTCACTTTGCATAAGCTTAGAGAATCTTTGGCAAATCTTCTCATTTGTAGAACCAAATATGATATCATCCACATATATCTGAACTAGGATCATATCCTCACCATGTTTCTTATAGAAGAGAGTCTTGTCTATGTTACCTCTAGTAAAACCATGCTTTAGTAGGAATTCTGACAGTGTGCCATACCAAGCACTAGGTGCCTGTTTTAGTCCATATAGAGCCTTGAGTAACTTGTACACAAAATTTGGAAATTCTGGATCTTCAAAGCCAGGTGGCTGTTGGACATAAACTTCTTCTTCTAGCTCACCATTCAGAAAGGCACTCTTGACATCCATTTGATACATTTTGAAATTTGAGTATGCAGCAAATGCTAGAAAAATCCTTATTGCTTCAAGTCTTGCAACTGGAGCAAAAGTTTCATCATAATCAATTCCTTCTTCTTGTGAGTAGCCTTTTGCAACCAACCTTGCTTTGTTTCTGGTGACTATACCATTTTCATCCATCTTATTCCTGAACACCCATTTTGTTCCAATAATGCTTCTATTCTTTGGTGCAGGAACCAATTCCCAAACATTGTTCCTTTCAAACTGATTCAGCTCTTCCTGCATGGCAGATATCCAATCAGGATCCAATAGAGCTTCTTCAATTTTCTTAGGCTCTACTTGAGACATAAAACATGCATGTAGGCACTCATTAGCAGTTGCACTTCTAGTCCTCACACCAATAGTAGGATCACCAATAATTGCTTCTCTAGTATGACTTATATCCCACTTCTTTATATGAGTTTGTTGACTTGTGCCTTCATCATTTTCCTCATTGTTAGTATGACTACTAGATCCCTCTTCTCAGTTTCCCCCTGAGTTTGTGCTATAAAATTCAGGTGTTTGAAATAAGCTTCCATTTCTATGATTTTCCTGTTGAGTAGTCTCTTCATTTATCATTTATTGTGCATCAACTTCATCTTCCCCATCAGAATCACTATCAATGTTGAGGTTTTCAAATACAAGGGCTTCAGCTTCATTATCATCAAGGGACTTTAAGCCTGGACACTTGTCATCATCAAAAATCACATCTGTGTTTTCCATAATCTTCTTTCGATCAATACATAAACTTTGTAGGCTGTTCTTTCCAATGAATATCCCAGAAAAATTGTTTCAAAGACTTTTGAGTCAAATTTTCCCACATATTCAGAGTTGTCTTTCAAAATGTAACACTTGCTTCCAAACACATGAATATGCTTTACATTAGGCTTCCTTTTAGACATGATTGAGTAAGGTGATTTATCATGTGCCTTGTAAATGAGATATCTATTTTGAGTGTAACATGCAGTGTTAACATCCTCTTCCCAGAAACTTGTTGACAACTTGGCATCTTGTAGCATTGTCCTAGCAGCTTCAACTAATGTTCTGTTCTTTCTATCAACTATTCCATTTTGTTGAGGTGTTCTAGCAGCTGAGAATTCTTGAACAATGCCTTTGCCTTTGCAGAATTCACTTAATGTTGCATTTCTGAATTATGTTCCATTATCACTTCTCAATCTTTTCACACAATTGCAATCTTCAGCCTATTTTCTATCTTCTTGATGTGCTCAATTATGATGTGTGGAGTTTCATCTTTAGAGTGCATGAACTCTACCCAAGTATATCTTGAGAAATCATCCACCATCACAAATGCATATTTGTTTCTTGAAATTGATAAGACATTTACTGGACCAAACAAGTCCATATGAATTACTTGCAAAGGAGTACTTATAGAATTCACTGTTTTTGACTTGTGATTTGATCTTTTCATTTTTTCTTTCTGACAAGCTTCACAAACTTCAACTTGAGC
The DNA here is from genome assembly GCF_009905375.1 of Apium graveolens. Lineage (NCBI taxonomy): Eukaryota > Viridiplantae > Streptophyta > Magnoliopsida > Apiales > Apiaceae > Apium > Apium graveolens. The sequence goes on along the minus strand of NC_133651.1, from coordinate 153,789,242 downwards.
AAACTCCAGTTTAGGCATGTCTCTTACCAGCTCCTTTTAGACCAAGGTATTAATTGCCTTGAAATTCAAGTGAGACAGCTTCTTATGCTATAGCTTGCGTTGTTCTTCTGATGTATTGGTGTAGAAGCAACAAATTCCATCCTTATTTGTTGAGTCTAAGTATGCAACAAACAATCTTCCTTTCCTTGCTCCTTTCAGAGCAACTTCACCAGTTTTCTTGCTGATAAAAGTGCATTCTTCTTTGTTGAATAAAACTTCAAAGCCTTTGTCTGCAAATTGGCTAACACTGAGAAGATTCATTTCAAGACCATCTACCAGTACTACATCATCAATGATAACATTTTCAGAAACAATTTTTCCATATCCCATTGTGAATCCTTTGCTGTTGTCTCCAAAGGTCACCAAATGGCCAGTTTTCTCCTCAAACTATGATAGCAGGGCTTTATCACCTATTATATGCCTGGAACATCCATTATCTATAATCCAGATGAGTTTCTTCACTTTGCCCTGCACACAATGAGTTTTAAGTGTGTTTAGCAACCCAAGCAGTGTTGAGTACTTTCTTCTTGTTAACTGATTTAGCAGAAGTAGAATGAGTAGTTTCAAATAAAATAGAGTTTATTGACTGTTGAGCATTTTCCCTTTCTGTTGTAGACCCTATTATTGTTTTTTTGAGGTCTATTCTCAGTTTGTGACAACTTTTCATCACTTTTAAGTTGCAAGGAATGCAGTCAAACTTGTCACAGAAAGAGTAAGGATCATTTGCATTTGCTTCATTATATTTACAGACTCCTTCAGTTGGCTTGCTAACTGCCTTTTTACAAAGGTGAGTTAGGTAATTCACAGAGCCATATTTTTCACATTTCTTTCTTGGAGCATCTGTAACATAAGCAAAAATTTTGCTTTTATTTATCCCTATTTTTCTATTTCTATTTTTCTTTTTCTTTCTTACATCTTCATTTTTGGTCTCTTTGACAGGTGTCTTGGGACTTTGCTTGTCCATGAGCTTTTCTTCAGTACTAGAAGACTGAGTTGATTCTGTAGTTTTCTTTTCTTTCCTCATCATCAATTTCTTGCTTTATAATCAATTCTTCTTCACTGAAGTTGATTTCACATGCCTTGAACATAGGTAATGTAACCTTTTTCAGCATAGCTGGAACATTTTCATTAATTGTTGCTTTTCCTTTGTCACATATCTCTTTCTTCTTGTTGTTCAAGGCATCATAGTCAAGACCAATAGCAATATTTGCACATGGTTTGTTTTTCTCATGATATTGTCCAATAACTCAGATGCATTCTTGAAAGACTTCAACTTCACCTCATTCTTTTCCAGGTTCTCCCTTAACACTGCTTCAATTTCATTTGCACACTTGAGCTTGTTTTTGAGATAATCATTCTCTTGCTTTACAACTTCAAGCTCCACCAACAATAATTCAGTTTCTTGCTTCTCACTTTCAAGCTTCTCATTTATCTTTGTTAATCTGCTAACTTCTTCATTAGCAGCAACCATGCTCGTGTGAATGTGAAACATTTATGTGTCTATCTTCTCTACAGTTTCCTTATATTGACTCACATTTAAATCAATGGTGGTAAGAGTTGGTACCTATGTTTTAGATGAGGATGATTCTCCTTGCTCCAAGGCCATGAGTGCATAATTTCCAAATTCTTCATCTTCATCATTTTTAGAGTCATCCCAACTTTTACCCTCTACAATATAAGATTTGCTTTGTTGTTTCTTCAGAAGAGCTTCATACTTTGCTTCCGATTCAAGATAAGCTTTATCCTTCTTTGCTTCATTCTGTAGCAAAATGGCCCAACTCATCACAGTTGTAGCACCTTATCTTAGATCTGTCAACAAGTCTTGTTTTGTAGCCAGTTTTGCTTTCAGAAGTGTACTTCCCTTTTCCTTTCCAGCTGGTGTCTTTGTTGAAAGATTGTCTTTTACCCTTGAAGTATCTTAGCTTCTTTACTCTAATGTTGGAGAATTTTCTAGCCAGATAGGCCATTAACTGATCTAGCTCATCCAGTTCATCAAGAGTGCAGAACTCATCCTCTTCCAATTCCAGAATGACTTGTTCCTGTGAATCATTTATTTTTTGCTCACTTGTCGAGGCAACTGGAGTTTGAGATCTTGGCTCATCAATAGATGTTTGGCTTTTATTGACAATTAAAGCACTTGAGCCATCTACAACATGTCCTTGGCCAGATCTCAATGATTTTCTCTGAATCATTTCAAGTTCATATGTTTTAAGAATTCCATATAAAACTTCCAGTGTTATCCTACTCAAGTCTCTCCCTACCCTGATTGCTGAGATTTTAAGTTCTAAATGATCAGGGAGAGTAAGCAAGAACTTTAAGTTCGCTTCTTCAGCTTCATAATATTTATCATGAAGTTGCAATTCATTTATCAGCTTGTTAAACCTTTCAAACACTTCAGAAATACTTTCTTTTGGCTTAGTCATGAAACCCTCATACTGTGAAATCAGTATCGTTATCTTATCTGATCTAAATTCCTCAGTTCCCTCACAAGGTATCTCAATCTTTTCCCATATTTGCTTGGCAGTGTCACAGTTGACAATGTTGTTGTACATCACATTGTCAAGTGACTCAATCAATATTAATTGCAAGCCACTATCCAGGGAAACTTTCTCTTTTTCAGGCTCAGTATACTTAGAAGGGTCTTTTGGAGCATAATGAGTTAGGATAACCATGTCTCCATTTGTAGATTCCTCAACTTTAACCATAGGAGTGAATGGCCCATTCTTGAGGATCTGAATGTATAGTGGATAGGCCATCCTGATAAACAACAACATTTTCTTTTCCCAAAGAGTGTAGTTAGCTTTGTCAAATGTAGGAATTTTGATGCTACTGATTTTCTGTGTATTCATTCTTCCAAGTTCCTGAATCTCTTTACTTTAAGATTTTGCTCTGATACCACTTGTTAGGAAATGAATAACACACGGGGGGGATGTGTTTTTCTATTTTTGAGCTTTTATGGTTGAACAAAGTAAATTAAATCTTGTAGTAAAAATGTGTTCATGCAGAAATTAAGCTTGCAAAAAGTAAAGAACACAGATCTTCAAAACTCACTTAATTTTTCTATTAAAATTAAGAAGGTTTTGCTACAAATTTTCTAGGCTCTTTGTTGATAAAGAGCTTAGCTTCTTCTTGTGAGTGTTACAAGATTTTCTATCTGAATTGTTATAACTGACTAAAGGACCAGTGTTAACTTTATAACTTAGTTAACTGCTGGTTTACACAGTGTACAATAAAACATGCTATTAGCTTTTGTAAACAGTCACTTGTCATTTCCATTTATAGAAAAGTATAATTTCTATTCTTGGCTTAGCATATCTTTAGCATCTTGTGATTATCTTGATCTTCCTTTGTCAATTAATCTTCACCATTGATCTTACACATTCTTCAAGCTGCTTTTTGTAGACTTGTCAATCCAACTGTTTGAATTGTATGTTGATTATTAATCTTAGATATTGAACTAATCTGCAATTTTGTACTTTGAGATTTTACCTCGTGATCTCCATTTGGTCTATAGAGAGCTTGACATCTCGATAAGTATATTGGCTTATCAAGATCTCTAATACTCCATAGGAAATTTGACTTGTAGAGGTCTCTGAGTTCTCTATAAGAGAATTTGGCTTGTAGAGATCTCTAGTCTTCATATCTTCACTTTGACTTATCGATATCTCTGAGTTCTCTAATGGTTTACTGACTTATTAATAACTCAGAGTTCTCTAGTCAAATTTGACTTATTGATGACTCAGAGTTCTCTAGTGTATTTTGAATTATCGATATCTCTGAGTTCTCTAGTGAAATTTGACTTATCGATAACTCAGAGTTTTCTAATGAATATTGACTTGTCGATAACTCTGAGTTCTCTAGTGAAGAAATGACTTGTCGATATCTCCAAACTCCATGTCTTCAATTTGGCTTTTCGATATCTCTGTGAGTTCTCTAGTGCATTTCCTGACTTCTCGTTAAGTCATTTTGAGTTCTCGAATGACTTCTCATATAACACTAAATCTGTGACTTGTAGAGATCTTGACTAAGAATATTTTTCCTACAACAGATTTACTCAACTCCAAGCTTCTCTATAATTCTTCTGAGGTATGATCTTCTTGATCTTCTTGATAGAATTCTTAGGCTTGACACTGTTTATAGAAAAAGACTCCAGTCTCATCCTTTGACATTTTTACAGACTTTAAGTGTTACAAGTACAAAATACAAATTAAGATAACAATACAACTTACTTAGGGTTAACAAAATGTCTTAGTCTTGTGAAAGTACATGCATGTCTTATACAACACAGACTATCTTTCAAAACTCACTTAATTTTATATTAAAATCAAGTATGTTTTGCTACAAATTTCTAGGTTCTTTGTTGATAAAGAACTCAGCTTCTCTCTTGAGAGTTACAAGATTTTCTAGATCTATTTTGCTACAAATAAAACAAAGCATCCGATGTTTACTTTATGGAACAGTAAATATAGGTTTTACACAGCATGCAATAGCATGTACTAAACCCTACTTTAAGTTAACTAAAACTTTCTATGTCTGGCTTAGTATATCTTTGCAAAATGTGCATGTCTGTGACTTTACTTTGTCAGTTAATTTTGGCCTTTGATCTTGTACTCTTCAAGCTACTTTTTGTAGACTTTTCATATCAGTGATTGATTTGTTTGTTGATTGATAATCTTGGATATTTAACTGATCTACATTCTATACTTGAGTTTTACATCGAGATCTTCAGTTTGTTATATAGAGAACTCGACATCTCGATAAGTATAATGACTTATCGAGATCTCTTATTACTCTATAGTTGTTTTGACTTATCAAAGTCTCTGATTTCTCTATAAGAGAATTAGGCTTGTCGAGGTCTCCAATCTTCATGTCTTCATTTTGGCTTCTCGATATCTCTGAGTTCTCTACTGCAGAAATGACTTATCGATATCTCAGAGATCTCTAGTGATATTTTGACTTATCGATTTCTCTAATATCTCTAATGATAATTTGACTTGTCGATATCTCCAATCTTCATGTCTTCATTTTGGCTTGTCGATGTCTCTGAGACTTCTCTATAAGCTTTTCTTGACTTCTCAATAAGTCATTCTGGAGTTCTCGAATGACTTCTCTATAAACTTAATTTGTGACTTGTGGATTTCTTGACTTAGAATATTTTTCCTAAAACAGATTTATTCAACTCCAAGCTTCTTCATACTTTCTTTGAGGCGTGATCTTCATGATCTTCTTCCAGAGTTTATTCTTAGGCTTGAGACTGTTTACAGAAAAATACTCCAGCCTAATCTATTTACACTTTTACAGACTTAAGTAATACAATATAAAATGCAAATTTAGATTATCATACAACTTACTTAGGGTTGTCAGTTTGACTTAGTCTTATTATAGTACATCATGTCTTGCACAACAATCTCCCCTAATTTGTGAGAAGATTACTTATCACAAATTCATGCCTGGTAACAAGACTAACCCCAAGCTACGATGAACAATACATAGTAAAGAAAATTGACAGAAGTACAATATTTAACATTGAATGGTTATAGGAGTTTTAACAAGTGCATTCATTACATGAAATCCTCAAAGCCTAGCTCCTTTCTAATGAGATCCTTAGAAGTTATTAACACTTCAAGTTCTTCTATAATTTCAGTTCCTCTTAGAGCTTCCACAAGCTTGAGCCACTCATCCAATAAATAACCATTAAATAACTAGCTCTAAATATGGAATATCTTTCAACCTTTATATTCAGAAAATGTCCATATTTGGAAAGTCTGCTCATCCCTTTTGATTTAAGCTCGTTTGATCTTTTCTCAATTCTTGCAAGTTCTTCTGCATACTTCCTATCTCTTTCTTCCTTTTCAGACTTTTCCCTTGCATTTCTCTCATCCCTTTCTTTCATCCATACACAAAATACAACTTTCCAGGCCCTTGTGATTGTATCCTTATCTTACATTAAACTGATCACTCTTTTGAATTTTATGGTTGAAAGTGTGTCCATTAGGTTACTTCCAAGTAAAGTGAAATAACCATCAACATAATATATTCAGATTTATATATAGGATATAACCCAGACTCTGACTATTTTTTCAGCTAGCTATTGAAAGTAGTCTTCATCTGTGAGGCACCAATTTAGTGGCAGAAAGTCAGATTGATCATAAAAATTACAGAGAGATCTCTCAGTAACTTGTAGTTTCTTTGTTTTTCTCCCAAAAGATTTAAAGTGAATCTTGGTTGGTGGTTTAAATGAAGGTAAGTTTGGGATTTTCTTTAGGCTAGTTTGGCTAGTAGTGATTGGAATTTTGATAAGAGAGTTTGCAGTTAGGTATAAATTTTTTGGCTTTGAGGTGAAAACGGTTGAATATTTGAGCTAAAAGGTTTAGTGGGTTGAGTCTGATTGATTTGGATTTGTAGGGATTTTTTCTGTAGTTCTAAGACATCTTGTCTTTTCTTCCTTCTTCTTTCTTCTCCTCTTTTCTTATCATCACCTTTCTTCTCATCTTGCTTCCCGTCATTGCTTCCAGTTGCTCTTGAAGATTGACTTGGATTTGAGCCAGAAGGTTTTTGCTTATCATGCTTCTGCTCATCATCATCCTTGTCATATTTTGAGTTGTTGATTTTTAGATTTGGCAACATGGTATCAGCATTCTGTAGATACCTTTCCAGAATCCTTATCATCTCCTCATCCTCATCCTTCTTGTTCCTTTTATACTCTAGATCAGACCGAAGAGTCATGATCAGCCTCATGTTTGATTTGACACATTTTCTGGGAATAATGAGCTATTTGTATTCTTTGTTTTTTGGACAGATATAGGCCACCCGTTTATTTGGATATAGATAGGCTTCAAGAAAAGCTGCTACCTATGCATTTTTTAGCTCTATCAGCAGTTGGGTGTCCTCTGGAATAAGTGGATTTACACTTTCAATCATTATGTCCAGCTCAGATGCTCTTAAGGTTTTGAGAGTTGGAAGAGACACCTGGAGACATCTGTCTACACCACCATCATTGATGTTTACAACAATCCATTTCTCCAAGTAATTATCAATTTTCACAACCACGGCCCTGATGAAGTTGATGTTCTTGGCCAATGCACTTTTGTAGGTGATGTAGTTGTTTTTAAGAGACATCCTCAGGACTGCAAAAAGTTCATTGAATTCCTGATCTTGATTTGGTCCTTCTGTATCCTTGTTGAGTCTGTCTTTTCCCACATCTTTGAATGATTGAGCTTGTAAAGAACTTTGGCCATGCTGAGTTGAGATGATAGGCTCCTTATATTTAGATTTACCAGCATTTTTTGGATTGTTGAATCCTAGCTTCAATCTCCCCCTTAGTCTTGTTGACAGGCATGATTAGGGGAGTTGGTAATTCTGGCCTTAGATCTTCAGGCAATGAGGGCAATCGTATTTTGAGCTTTCCCATGATGGCTCTCAAAGCTACGATATTCTGCATTTGGAGATGCTTGTGAGAGTTCACTAGGATTTTGATTTCTGTTTGCTGACTTTGCACCAAGGATGTGAGAGCATGTACCTGTCCACTGAGTCATTTGAAGTTTGGAGAGAAGACACTTGCTGTTGAAGTTCTTGAATTTGCATGTTGGATGATAATTGAGATGTGGAGGAAGTAGAGACCCCAAAATTTTCCTGCACAGCCTTTTTAATTTCTTCCATGAGCAAGGCTGAAGGAGTATATCTGCTAGAGTGTATCTGATCCAGCTTCAGTCTTGTGTCATTGGAGTGAGTAATATGGTTTTGAACTTGATCATGCAGGGCTACAAATGAGGTTCTTAGATTTTTTACACTTGTTTCCACTGCACTTAAATCATATCTTGCCATTTGATCAGCAAAGGTTATGAATTTATTCTTGATATATGTTTGGGAAGGAATGATTTGGTCCATCTTTTCTCTGACCATCTTCATTATCTTATCTTGATGCCCAGCTAAAGTAATTTGAAGTGCTTTTCCAAAGTTATGGAAAGCTTTGCTTTGAGCCTTGTTTACTTCATTTACTGCATCATAAACTGTAAGGTCCCGTAAGAGGGAAATTTTAAGCTAGAAGGGGGTTTGAATAGCTTAATTACCAATTTAAAAATTGTTGTGGCATTTTAAAAATATTGTATCCCTTTTTAAAACTTTACCGAGTGGTTATGCAGTTTATATGTGCGGAAAATAAAGTGCAAGGAAAGAAAATACCACACGGTGATTTTATCCTGGTTCGTGATGGCGCAACCTCTAATAGATTCGCTCACCCCTACTCCAGTCCCCGAGCTCCTCTCCCAGACTCAGGATTTTCCCTTATAATAAACTCGCTCCTTTAGTAGGCGGAGAAGCCTTTGTGTGGAGCCTTTGTGTGGACTTGGCTTCCTTAGCTTTTGTCGATCTTGGATCTTAGTGATCCGGTCTTGGGTCTTTCCTCTTCTTCACGTGCGAAGACTACTAACTCCCCGCTAGTTCGTCTAGGAATTGGGTCTTAGAACGAGAATCACCTCACATCACTTCACCTCACTACAAAACTAATAAGACAATCCACGAAACAAGCCAAGTATAGAAAAGATGGTTTGAACTAGTATGTTACTGTAGTAGCCCATAAATAGTATAATATTCAAATAAGAATATTAAACAAAATAAGAATACTTGACTTAAGATAATAAATAGTAGTCCAAGTATTTTTATGATTACTCCTTTATAGATTAAATAGATAGGTGGAGTAATATGAGAAGTCTTTTTATATTAAGCACTTATGGCTTATGACTTCCTTAGTATTCTTCTTCTTTCGATTATATATTTATAGATCGAAGAATACTTTAATTACAACCTCAGAGTTGTAATTTTACCTTTAAGTATATCAACTTAAGGTTTTAAGGTATACTTGTATATCGACGATTATAAGGTCAAAGTATACTCTTTTAACTTCAAGCACGTTTATAAGATTTATGAGTCTTAGCCAAGATCCAATTAAATAAGTGCAAGTAATTGTCTTAAGATTGTGCTTTCGAAGTTTAGACGAATAATTACGAGTATTATATAGATATCGTAGTATAACCCCACGGAACATTGAAAGATGTTAGAAGGGGCTTATACGATATGACTCGTAATTATTTATATACATGATATGTCTTAGCAAAGATCCAATTAAATAGCATAAATTAATTGGCTAACTCGTGGATTTGATTCGTCCTTAATTTTAACGGATGATTACGAAGTGTTTATATATCGAGTTATAATCCCCCAGAACACTAAAGATGTTAGAAGGGATTAAAACTTTGCTTCGTAATAATTTATGTGCACGAAATGGTTAGCCAAGATCCAGTTAAATAAAGTGCAAGTAATTGGCTAACTCGTGAACTTAATCTGCTTTGATATTTGATAAATTACGAAGTGTTTATAAATCGAGTTATAATCCCCCGGAACACTAGAGATGTTAGAAGGGATTAAAACTTTACTTCGTAATATTTTATGTGCACGAATAATGTTAGCCAAGATCCAATAATAAAAATAATTGGCTAACTCGTGAACTTGGGTCAAATATAATCTCCCCTTTGGAGATAAAGTACTTTTGTTTATAGATCTTCTTTTTAAGATGATTTATGTGAAGATCAAGTACTTATTCGAATTCCGAGTTCGAATCTTAGTTCTCTTGAGAACTTTATTTATAAGAGATCTTGTATTAGAGCTTAAGATGAAGTAGAGAAATTAAGTACAAAGCTCAAATAAAAAGAACTCAAATAAGAAGCTAAAACTAACCACTTTTGAAAAACGGTCGGAAAAGTTCGCAGGAAAAATTCGCCGGAGGTTCAGCCGGATTTTGGCACTTTGGTCGAACTTGGGCAGCCCTTCGGGAGGCCGGGAAGTGGTAGTGGATGAGCTCACTTGGTGGGATAAATCTTGGTTGGGTGAAGCTAAGCTTGGGTTTCAAAAAACCTTGTATATATGTAAGTATATAGAAGAGAGAGAAGGTTTTTGCGAAGAAGTGTGTGTTTAGAATTTGAAAGAGATGAAGAGAAGCACTTATTGAAAAAATCCCATCAAATTTGTGGCTCTTTAGCTTAAAGAAAATGGGTTGGGGTGGGGGTTTATTTATAGGAGAAGTTGGGTGGATTGAATGGTTGAGATTTGAGAAGGAATGAATGGTGGATGGAGTGTATCACATGGATTGATGACATGGCAAGTAGGTTGTGTTTCTTTGCAAGTGGGAAGGAAGCACAAGCTTGTATTCATTCAAATCTCAGCTGATATATATATATATATATATATATTCAATATATATTTTCATTTTCTTTTAATCATTCTTTAATTACTTTAATTAAGGATTAAGCACCATTAATTATGACCACCCAAAAAACTCTTAAATAAATATCATAAAAATATGATAATTACCTAAATATTATAAAATGATGTCCTGCAAGTTTTGGTCAAATTTAGTCAATGGTAAATAGGTCAAACGTGGTCAACTGTGGGACCAACTGCCTCGATTTTTGTGTCCGGACAAAAATTCTCTGAATGCTACTAAATTTTTACCATACTTATAAAATACCATTTAAATGATCCATACCAAATTTCAAGTCATTATAGCAAGTGGAAGTATTTTATCTAAAAATAAAACTGTTCTATCAGCCTTTCTTCCGAATAAAAATATCGTTGGTCTTGAAATAAAGGAGATGGATCTTTTGACCAAAGTTTTGACTTGTATAAATACTTAAAATATATTTCCTAATATATAAAATATATTTGGATGAAAGAAAATATGTTTGAGTATTTTTGAATAATTTTCTCCGAGAAATGCTGATTTTACGAAACGGGAGAAAATTACTATAAGTATTCATAAATGAGTTGCAGAACTTGATATTAATATTCCAACCTTGAATATTAATAAACTTTGAATAAAAACTCTTTTGATATATGTAGAGATATATTTTAGAGTGAAGAGTTAAATATTTTTGATATAGCACGAGACCTCTAAAGAATATTTCTGCAATATTCCTTTTTCGAGCTTGTTGCTATATTCCTTTTGCAACACAGATCTAAGAAATATCATATCTTGATATTTCTTCTTTGATCATATTGCCTTATAGATATATTTCATAAAGATATAGTTTTGATATTTTGCAAGAATGGAATATCTCTTTTATCTGTTTAAAAAACATGATTTTGCTAGTTTGACTTTTTGACTCTGATTTGGATCACTTAAATTCATGTCCTAATGGAGAGGATCTACGTGTTCTTAATTTTATGTTTAATCATACAAATACCAAAATAAATAATATATCGAAGATATACTTTCAATGATCTATGTCTGGGAAGGAATGATTTGGTCCATCTTTTCTCTGACCATCTTCATTATCTTATCTTGATGCCCAGTTAAAGTAATTTGAAGTGCTTTTCCAAAGTTATGGAAAGCTTTGCTTTGAGCTTTGTATACTTCATTTACTGCATCATAAACTTCCTGTGGAGATAAGGATCTGGCATTGCTTCCCAAGATGGTTAGATACTCTTCCCTGAATTGAGCTAACACATCATCCATTTCCATTGAAAATTTCTTGTCCAGCCATGCATCATAGTTTGCATCCTAACCAGCTTCATCAACAATTTTAGCATGTTGTTCTTCAACATCTGTCTGGTAGGATAATATGATGGCCTGGTAGTCTTGATTTGACATGTTGGATGTGAGAAGCTGTTGTGATATTTGTGCAAGGCCACCAAGTTGGTTAACCATTAGATCATCAATTGTTGAAGGTTGAGATGCAGCTTTTTGTAGCCATTGGGATATGAGGTGAGGTTCTTGTGGTTGAGAGGTGGAAGGTTGATTGGTTGGGTGTGAAGGAGATAGGGTAACGGAACCACCTGTGACAGGAGTCACAGTTTGACTCACAGTTTGCACTGTGGTTATGACAGGGTGTTATTCTCCACTTGTGATGGGAACCTCCAGTTGAATTGGAGGGGATTTGGCTGGGTTACTATCATGTACACCAGCCTCAAACCCTTGTGCTTCTTGTAGACTACTGTCACATGAATGTGATGTTCTTGCCTCTCCCATAGCAGGGTCATTGGCAATTGAACTCCTAGCTTCAATTGTTAGTGCAATTTAAGCTAGGGTTTTGAAGGGAGTTATTCCTGTAACAGGAACCTCCAATGGAATTGGAGAGGATTTAGATAGCTCCCCCTCAGGAGTACTACCCTCAAACCTAATAGCATATGAAGGTTGATCTGCACATGAAGGTGCGTTAGTAACCACCGTGGGGTCTTCAGTGAAAACTAATGAATCGCCCATGTTTGTGATGGTGTTATCAAGGTCTACCCTAGCTAGTAGCCTCTCACCATCTAAATTTGGTGTCTGGGTGGTGAGCAAGGTTTCTTGAACCAAGTCACTTGAAGTTGGAAACACTTGAGGATTAGATTCAAGTGTCTCATTGTAGGAAGAAGAAATATTAGATAGAAAATTTTGAATTTTAGTATTGAGTGTTGGCAGCTCCCCCTGAATAGATGAGGGAGCTTCAAGGGATGTGCTCTCCTTGTGTGTGCCATCCTTATTTCTCCTTCCATACACTTGAATTTGTTCAAGTGATGGTTGTGCAGACTTTGTACAAGGTAAATTTGGGCTAATGCTCTTTTTAATAGAGACATCATTTTGAAAGGATGCCTCTATAATCTGTTTTTGTCCCTTATTTACAACTACATCCTTTTGAGAGGATGTAGAGGTGGCTAGAGTGGTTAAATCAGTTTGGTTTACCTTCTTTGGATTTCTAACCAAGGGTGACTCTTTTGGTGTATCATCCTCACCACTCTCATCTATTCTATAAAGGGGTGCCTTCTTTCTCTTTTTTTTACTCACTTCACCCTTTTGAGAGGATGAAATGGTTGGTTTCCTAGAAGCTATAGGTATAGAAGAAGTGGTCACAGCATTGGAAGGCCCCTGTTGGTGTTCCTGTGTTTGTACTTCCACAGGTTCAGGGACCATTACTGTACTAGATTGAGTTACACTGGACCTCATGTCAGGCATATGATAGGGATAAGTCCTAAATTTCTCCAACATAAATGGAGTTAATTTAAGACCCACCTGCACCTTGTTCTTTGTAGATAGTGATCCAAATAGAATTTTGGACACTTGCTTACAATTGCCTATTAATGATCTATTTACACCATCTATCATATGCATGTCATTTACTTTATAGTTTAAAACAGACATAATGAATCTAAGAAGAAATGTTTCCTTACTTCTTGATGCTAATGGCATTGTTAGTCTGGTGCTCAATTCCTCCAAGATGTAGTGTCCTACATTTATCTGTTTTTTATGAGCCATTGAGTAGACCAGCTTCTGGACAACATCTGCAAGTGAAAGCTCTGATTACTGAATCAAAGAGAAAAGACCATTCCCTCATCGGGTTCTTTTTGTTCATGCTTGCAAGATTAATCTTTTCAGAATAATTGATGAAGTTCATGAATTCATAAAGCTTTTCTGGAGTTGGAACCTCCACCAGGTTGTCAGTAGGTATGCCCAAAGCCTAATTAACATCATTCGCAAAGATTTCCACATATTGGCCCTTGATTATACAGTTTATCACTATTGATGTTGCCTGATTCTCATGCACCACTGTTCTTGTCACTGCTATATTCCAGAAATCCCCTAACACATCCAAGTAGAGTACAGATTAGTAGTAAGAGCTCCCACAAAGTATGTTTCATACAGAAATTTCACAAAGCTTTTGAAAGCTTCAGGAGCTTAATTTGAATCTAGAAATGCAAGAAAGTTGGTTTCATTTGGGATAAAGGGTACAATAATGTTTGATGCCATTGAGGAGAGTATGAAGTTTAGTGGGTAAGAAAAATTGAAGAGAAAGAGTTCGAAATGAGAGAGAAATCGGTTTAGATTTGAAAATTCTAGGTCACTTAGAGTTCTTGAAGGCGTAAGTATGTGTATGTCGAGATGTCTGAGTATTTATTAGTAAAAGCAAATGACTTATCGAGAACTGAAAAATAAACGTTTGGAATTTGCTTATCGAGAAGTCATTTTGAAAAGAGAATTACATATCGAGAAGTCATTTTAATTTACTCTTTTAGATAACTAAAACTGACTCGTCGAGATATCAAATAAATACTTAGTTTGTCCTAAATGGACTGATTTGTTTCTAATTTTAATTTGAATGAATCAAAATAAAATTAGAATAATTTTTTCAAAAGTATTTTGTCAAGATAATTTATTAAATTAAATTATCTCAGTTTTGAGTTATTTATAAGTCTAAAATTGTACTTGTAGAGAACTCTATGAGTTAACAATAATAGAGAACTCTACAATGACTTATCGATATGTCATAATAAAGCTTATCGAGAAGTCCCTCGAGAAGTCAGAAAATTGACTTATCGAGAACACTCGATAAGTCTTAAAATGACTTATCGATAAGTCAATTAGGCTTATCGAGAACTCAGTTCTCTATATACTTTTGATCACTTTGATTCTGCCTTGTGCTAATTTTACATAATGAAAATACAAATCAACATTTAGACAGTTTTCTTAGAATTGAAAAATTCCAAGATAAATTTTGAACTTTGAAAAATAAATATGCAGAGTTTTCTGAAATATTTATAATTCTTATTCCAGTTAATTTCCAATCAAATCAAATTAATTTTGATTTACTAGAAATTAATCTGCTGCAAAGCATTAGCTGAGTTCTTGCCTTAGGATGAAGAATTTAACATACTAATTTCACCTACAAGTCTAGTGAAAGTTGCTATATAAGGTTTAGTAAAAATGTCAGTTAATTATTTTTCTGTTGGAACAAAGATGAGCTCAGTGGTACCATTTGCATCATGTTCTATAATAAAATGGTACCTTACATCAATGTGCTTTGTTCTAGAATGATTAACTGGATTAGCCACAATAGATATAGCACTAGTATTGTCACACATAATTGGAATTTTGTGTAATACTAGGCCATAGTCCATTAGCTCATTTCTAATCCAAGCACTTGAGTACAGCAACTTCTAGTAGCTATGTATTCAGCCTCCGCTGTGGAAGTTGACACATATTGTTATTTCTTGCTATACCAGGATACAAGTCTTTGTCCAAGAAACTGACAGCTTCCACTAGTGCTTTTTCTGTCAACCCTGCATCCAGCAAAATCTACATCTGTGTATCCAACAGCTTCAAAACCAGTTCCCTTAGGATATCATAATCCCAAGTTTGGAGTATCTGAAAATTCTCTTCACATCCATCAAATGTGATTCTTTTGGATTGGCTTGAAATCTTGCACACAGACATGTAGCAAACATAATGTCTGGTCTACTTGCAGTTAAGTACAACAAAGATTCAATCATTTCTCTATAGCTTGAAATATCCATACTTTTTCCCTTTTTTATCTTCATCCAACTTTGTAGCTGTAGACATAGGTGTAGATGCAGGTGAACAATCAACCATACCAAACTTTTTCAATAAATCTTTGACATACTTAGTTTGGCTGATGAAGATTCCATCACTTCTTTGACTGACTTGAAGTCCAATAAAGTAACTCAGTTCCCCCATCATACTCATTTCATATTCACTCTGCATAAGATTTGAGAATCTTTGACAAAGCTTTTCATCTGTAGAACCAAAAATGATATCATCCACATAATTCTGAACTAGGATCATATCACCACCATGTAGCTTATAGAAGAGTGTCTTGTCTATTGTTCTTCTAGTGAATCCATGTTTAATTAGAAAATCTGACAATGTGTCATACCAGGCTCTAGGTGCTTGTTTTAGTCCATAGAGAGCCTTGAGCAACTTGTACACAAAGTTTAGAAATTCTGGATCTTCAAAGCCAGGTGGCTGTTGTACATAAACTTCTTCTTCCAACTCACCATTAAGGAAAATACTCTTGACATCCATTTGATATAATTTAAAATTTGATTGTGCAGCAAATGCAGGAAAAGTCCTTATTACTTCAAGTCTTGCAACTGGAGCAAAGTTTTCATCATAGTCAATTCCTTCCTCCTATGAATAGCCTTTTGCAATCAACCTTGCTTTGCTTCTGGTGACAATTCCATTTTCATCCATCTTGTTCCTGTACACCCACTTTGTTCCAATTATGCTTCTGTTCTTTGGTGCAGGAACCAACTCCTTAACTTTGTTTCTTTCAAACTGATTTAGCTCCTCTTGCATAGCAGATATCCAATCAGGATCAAGTAGAGCTTTTTCAGTTTTCTTTGGCTCAATTTATGAAAGAAAGCATGCATGTAGACATTCATTTGCAGTTGCACTTCTAGTCCTCACTCCAGCAGTTGGATCACCAATAATTGCTTCTCTAGTATGACTTCTATCCCACTTTCTGGTGTGAGTTTGTTGACTTGAGTTTTTAGTATTTTCTTCACAATTGGCATGACTTGCAGAACCTTCCTATCTTTCTCTCCATGAGTTTGTGCTACCAAATTCATGTACATGAGATGAGCTTCCAGTCTCATGATTCACTTGTTCACTTGACTCTTCATCTATTCTGTGATTTGTGTTGACTTTAGCTTCATCATCAGAATCACTATTAATGTTGAGATTTTCAAACTTTAGGGCTTCAACTTCATTTTCATCAAGGCATTTTAAGCTTGGACATTTGTCATCATCAAAAGTAACATATGTGTTTTCCATGATCGTCTTTTGTTCAATCACATAGACTTTGTATACAGTTCTTTCCAATGAATATCCTAGAAAAATTACCTCAAAAACTTTATAGTCAAATTTTCCCACATATTCAGAGTTGTCCTTCAACATATAGCACTTGCTTCCAAACACATGAAGATGCTTCACAGTAGGCTTTCTTTTAGACAGGATTGAGTAGGGCGACTTTCCAAGATTCTTGTTTATGAGATATCTCTCAAGCATGCAGTGTTCATAGTTTCTTCCCAAAAACTTGTTGGCAACTTGGCATCTTATAGCATTATTCTAGAAGCCTCCACTAATGTTCTATTTTTCCTTTCAACAACACCATTTTGTTGAGGTGTCCTAGCTGCTGAGAATTCGTGCACAATGCCTTTGTCTTTGCAGAATTCAGTTAAGGTTGCATTCCTGAATTTTGTTCCATTATCACTTCTCAATCTTTTCATACAGTTCTGATCTTCAGCCTGCTTTTCAATCTTCTTGATTTGTTCAATTATGATATGTGGAGTTTCATCTTTAGAGTGCATAAATTTTACCAATGTATATCTTGAGTAGTCATCCACCATCACAATTGCATATCTTTTTCTTGAAATTGACTGGACATTAACGGTCCAAATATATCCATGTGAATAAGTTGCAAAGGTGCATTTATAGAATTCACAGTTTTACTCTTTTGACTTAATCTCTTCATTTTTCCTTTTTGACAAGCATCACATACTTCATCTTGAGCAAATTCCAAATTAGGCATGTCTCTCAACAACTCCTTTTTGACTAGAGTATTGATTGCCTTGAAATTTAAGTGAGACAGCTTCTTATGCCATAGCTTGCTTTGCTCTACAGATGCCTTGGTGTAGAAGCAACAAATTCCATCCTCATTTAGTGAGTCCAAATCTGCAACAAATAAGCTTCTTTTCCTTGCTCCTTTCAGAGCAACCTTACCAGTCTTTTTGCTAATAAAAATGCATTCTCTTTTGTCAAAATGAGACCTTAAATCCTTTGTCTGCAAATTGACTAACACTAAGGAGATTCACTTTAAAACCAACTACTAGTGCTACATATTCAATGACAACATTTCCAGAATTCAATTTGCCATATCCTATTGTGAAACCTTTGTTGTTGTCTCCAAAGGTCACTAATAGGCCATCATTCTCCTTAAACTGTGATAGCAGGGCCATATGACCTGTCATATGTCTTGAGCATCCACTTTCTATGATCCATATGACTTTCTTTCCTTTTCCATGCACATAATGAGTTTAGGTGTGTTTACCAACCCAAGTAGTGTTGGGTACTACTCTCTTGTTAACAGATTTGATAGAGGTAGAGTTTGATGATTCAGAAAGAATAGAATTCATTGAATTATGTGCATTGTCCTTTTTAGGTGAAGACTCAATATTGATTTCCTTAAGATCAACTCTCAGCTTTTGACAACTTGTCATTACTTTCATGTTGCAAGGTATGCAATTAAACTTGTCACATAATGAGTAAGGATCTTCAGTTTTTGCTTCATTGTACTTGCATGTTCCCACTCCTGACTTACTAACAACCTTTTTGTAAAGGTGAGTTAGATGATTCACAGAGCCATATTTTTTACATTGTTTTCTTGAAGCATCTGTAACATAAGAAAAATTGTTGCTCTTGTTGATCCCAATCTTCCCATTTTTTATTCTTCTTTTTCTTTCTTGCATCTCCAGTTTTTACTTCCTTGATAGGGGTCTTGGAATCTTGGTTGACCATGGGCTTCTTTTCAGCTTTGGAAGTTGGAGTTGTCTCTATATTTTTCTTCTATTATCTTCATCAGCAATTTCTTGCTTTAAGATCAACTCTTCTTCACTGAAATCTACTTCACATGCTTTGAACATAGGTGAACCAACCTTTCTCAGCATAGCTGGGACATCTTTATTTTTGTTGCTTTTCCTTTACCACCTACATCTTTCTTGTTTCTATTCAAAGCATCATAATCAAGACCAATAGCTATGTTAGCACATGGCTTGTTCTTCACATGGTACTGACCAACCAACTCAGATGCATTCCTGAATGATTTCAGCTTCACCTCATTCTTTTCAATCTTCTCTCTTAACACAGCTTCAATATCATTGGCACACTTCATCTTGTTTTTCAAATATTCATTTTCTTGCTTGACTGACTCAAGCTCCAAAAACAGTAGATCTATCTTTTTCTTCTCACTCTCAAGCTTCTCATTAGCTTTTGTTAGCCTACTGACTTCCTCAGTAGCTGCTACTAAGCTAGTGTGTATATGGAACATCTCCACACTCATCTTTTCCACAGTCTCTTTATATTGACTAGCATTTAAATCAATGGTGGTTAGAATTGGTACCTTTGATTTTGAAGTGGATGATTCTCCATGCTCAAAAGCCATAAGTGCATAGTTTCCAACCTCTTCATCCTCATCATCAACATCAGTATCATCCCAACTCTTTCCTTCTGCAATATAAGCTTTTCCAGACTGCTTCTTCAAGAGAGCTTCATACGTTGCTTCCAGTTCCAGGTAAGCTTTATCCTTCTTCACCTTTTTAGGCTTTCTGTATTCAGTAGCAAAGTGACCCAACTCATCACAGTTGAAGCACCTTATCTTTGATCTGTCCACAGATCCTGTTTTGTAGCCACCTTTGCTAGATGAATTATACTGAGCTTTTGGTTTCCAGTTGTTGTTGTTGGAATATTTTCCCTTATTTTTGAAAAATCTTTGCTTCTTGACTCTTATGTTAGAAAATTTCATAGCCAATTAAGCCATGGATTGATCCATTTCATCTAGCTCATCCAGGGTGTTATATTCATCTTCCTCCAGCTCCAACACAACTCGCTATCGAGGTCCTTTATTCTTTTGTTCCATTGCTTGAACAATGGGAACTTGATCATCTTGCTCATCTTCACTTTCTTCTCTGTCATTCACAATCAAAGCACTTTATCCATGAACACCATGACCATGGTGTGCTTTCAATGACTTTCTTTGCAGCATTTTAAATTCATAAGTTTTCAAGATTCCATATAGAACTTCCAAAGTCATTCTACTTAAATCTCTTCTTCTCTAATAGCTGATATTGTTTTGTTCAAGATGGTCAAGAAGAGCTAGCAGGTTCTTTAGGTTAACCTCCTCAGCCTCATAATATTTATCATGTAACTGTAGGTCATTTATTAATTTATTAAACCTTTCAAAGACTTCATTAATTCCTTCTTTTGGTTTAGTCATGAACCCCTCATATTGAGAAACCAGAATCCTCTTTTGGTTTGACCTAACTTCGTCTGTTCCTTCACATTAGATCCCTATTTTCTCCCACATCTATTTGGCTATGTCACAGTTGACAATGTTATTGTACATTATATTGTCAAGTGACTCTATCAAGATCAGCTGCAAGCCACTATCCAGAGAAACTTTTTCTTTTTCAAGTTCAGTATATTCTGAAGGATCTTTAGGAGCATAATGTGCTTGAATGACCATGTCTCCATATGTAGATTCCTCAGCTCTTACCATGGGGGTGAAAGGTCCATTCTTAAGGATCTGAATGTATAGTGGATTGGCCATCCTGATGAACAACATCATTTTCTTTTTCCATAGTTTGTAGTTAGATCTGTCAAAGGTAGGGATTTTGATACTGCTAAGCTTCTGTGTATTCATTCTTCCAATATCTTTAATCTGTTTGCTTTCAGATTTTGCTCTAATACCACTTGTTAGGTAATGAATACAACACAGAGGAGGGGGTGAATGTGTTTTGGATTATTTTTAAGCTTTTTGAACTGTTATGAATGGTGAACAAAGGAATCTAACTGTAGAGATAATATGTTTTAATAGGAATAATAAAATATGCACATGAATACACTATATTTCAAAACTCACTTAATTTTATATTAAAATCAAGTATGTCTTGCTACAAATTTCTGGGTTCTTTGTTGATAAAGAACTCAGCTTCTCTCTTGAGAGTTACAAGATTTTCTAGATCTATTTTGTTACAACTAAAACAAAGCATCCAGTATTTACTTTATGGAACTGTAAATACAGGTTTTACACAGCATGCAATAGCATGTACTAAACCCTACTTTAATTTAACTAAAACTTTCTATTTCTGGCTTAGTATATTTTGCAAAACGTGCATGTCTGTGACTTTACTTTGTCAGTTAATTTTGGCCTTTAATCTTGTACCCTTCAAGCTGCTTTTTGTAGACTTTTTAAATCAGTGATTGATTTGTTTGTTGATTGATAATCTTGGATATTTAACTGATCTGCATTCTGTACTTGAGTTTTACATCGAAATCTCCAGTTTGTTATATAGAGAACTCGACATCTCGATAAGTATAATGACTTATCGAGATCTCTTATTACTCTATAGTTGTTTTCACTTATCGAAGTCTCTGAGTTCTCTATAAGAGAATTAGGCTTGTCGAGGTCTCCAATCTTCATGTCTTCATTTTGGCTTATCGATATCTCTGAGTTCTCTAGTGCATAAATGACTTATCGATATCTCAGAGATCTCTAGTGATATTTTGACTTATCGATATCTCTAAAATCTCTAATGATAATTTGACTTGTCGATATCTCCAGTCTTCATTTCTTCATTTTAGCTAATCGATGTCTCTGAGACTTCTCTATAAGCTTTTATTGACTTCTCGATAAGTCATTCTGGAGTTCTCGAATGGCTTCTCTATAAGACTTATTCTGTGACTTGTGGAATTCTTGACTTATAATATTTTTCCTAAAATAGATTTATTCAACTCCAAGCTTCTTCATACTTTTTCTGAGGCATGATCTGCATGATCTTCTTCCAGAGTTTATTCTTAGGCTTGAGACTGTTTACATAAAAATACTCCAGTCTAATCTATTTATACTTTTACAGACTTAAGTGATACAATACAAAATGCAAACTTAGATTATCATACAACTTACTTAGGGCTGTCAATTTGACTTAGTCTTGTTATAGGACATGCATGTCTTGCACAACATAATCTCAGGAAAATTTATGTTAGGTATATCGTGGAATCATCATATTTTTTTAGTAGTGTGTGCATCTATAACTAAATAAATATATACTTTCCTTAAGGTAGATTTATATAAATATTTTATTTCCTTAATTCAAATATACTTTATTGTTCACATAATATGTGTCATATTTTTATTGGTAATTTTAATATCACCTTAAGTAAATTTCTTGAGACAGCCTCAATAACTTTATTTTGATAGCGAAAAACAATTCTGACTATATTTGTTAAATAATTACAATTCTCTAATTAATTTAAGAATTATTTTGTTTTCTCTTATAAGTTGCCTTTTATTTTTATTCTTTTTTTCGGGATGAGTTACCTTTAATTGATCTTGAATAAAATATTATTTTTAATAATAGCTGCCATTACGATAATATATATATATAGACAATGTTTCGAAATGTGGTATCAAGTCATTTTGAGCCATACTTAAGTGAATAAATATTATGTGCATGCATCGGTGACGCTTGAAATGCGTTCTCTTCTGTGAGAGATTTCTGAGACACTTTAAATTACTCAAAATGACTGAGAGATGGATGACAAATATTTGTCCAAAGATGGTCCCTCAAAAGTAGAAAAACTTGTAAACAAGCTTTAGTCCCACATTGATAAGGAAAAAGACTTTCCATTGCTTTACATAGTACAACACTCTAGTAATATCTAAATGTGTTAGTAATGTGTTGCTTCATCTCCTTTGTGCGCGCAGCGGGTGCAAATCATGGGATTTCGGGGCTAATCCGACTTGCAAAGGCCGCGTGTGCAATGTGTAGACAAGAATGTAGCAAAAAATTGGGACACGAATGTAGCAAAAAATTGGGTCATCTAATGACGGACTAGTTTTGCTAAATTTATATTTTAACAGGGCTTGGACTGGTAAATAATTAATTCGGTTTGATATGAATAATTATGTTTGATTTGACTAAATAATAGATTTTATTCAATTATGAATTGATTTATTAGACGACTAATTAATTAACGTATTTTGATTAATTATATAGAGTAGCACACACATTTCCTCGAGCCTATAAAATATCGTATAAGGCTTAGGATTTTCCATCCATTCGATACACATAAACACAATCGCATCTTACAACAAGAACCCTATTTTCTCTCTGTTCTGGTGATAATTTCTTACTCCGTTCTAATTCACCGAGGTGATGTTCACGTAACATCGTCGTCTTCTTATTTTATCATGGGATGATATCGACTCACACATACGGTGAGAGGCGAAATAGCTTTAAGGAGACAGTTTCTTCAACTCGACTCGATAATTTTCTCTGATTATATCATTTCTTTCATTTATTTGTTATTTTCTGGCATACTCTCTTATTCGCACACAATGTTTCACTTGTATGTATTATTCATGGATTATTTCACACAAAAAACCATATCTATTATAGTCAACTATTATTTTATATTTATTTAGCTAAACCATTATACATAACATGATTGGTTGGAGACCCACTACCACATAAATGGCCTTCAGCAACATCCAAAAATGATGTTGCCACAAAAAATATTTCCTTATGTGGTATGAAATTGAAAAAGATGATATTTAGCAACATCATAACCAAATGTTACTTCAAATGTTACCTTAAATTTGCTAAGCCAACACCCTTATACATGTTGCCTTAGATATGCGAAAATTTTTTTTAAAAAAAGGGAGTCCCGCTCTACCTAAAATAGCCCACACAAATGACATTTTGTTTCCATAGATAATTAATAAAGAAAATTTTAATTATAACCAAAAATTGAATTAATCTTTAAAAACAATTGATTTTATAGAAATTATTTATTGATTTGTCATATAAAGTAAAAGTATGTCAAATAAATGACTTATTTTTATTTATTCAATATTAAATTTATTTATTTAAATAAAATTAAACGAATAAATTCTAATAGTTAGTTTAGTAAAACTAATAAATTTTGATTCAAATCACTGGAATATTTATTTTTTGAAATAAATTCTTGTAATGACTATGAATTTTTAAAATTTAATTAAACTAATAAATTAAATATAATAATTATAATATGGACAATTTAATAAAATATAATATTTATTAAATATATAAAAAAGGAATTGGACTGGGCTGTAAAAATTGAATTGGGCGGCCAAATTTTGGACAATTGGGTTCAGACTAAAAAGGGGTATAATCAGATATGTATTGCACCAGAGGATCAAGAAAAGACTACCTTTACTTGTCCATTTGGCACGTTTGCTTTTCGTAGAGTTTCGTTTGGCTTATGTGGCGCACCGCCCACTTTTCAGAGATGTATGATGGCTATATTCTCTGATATGATTAGAAATAATGTCGAGGTGTTCATGGACGACTTCTCCGTATTTGGACATTCGTATGACGAATGTTTGAATAATCTTCATGCGGTGCTCAAAAGGTGTGTGGAAACTAATTTGGTGCTCAATTGGGAAAAATGTCACTTTATGGTGCGTGAAGGCATTATTCTTGGGCATAAGGTCTCTAGCAAGGGTCTTGAGGTGGACAAAGTGAAGGTGGGAGTCATTGAAAATCTTCCACCACCTATTTCTGTGAAAGGAATTCGTAGTTTTCTTGGTCATGCGGGTTTTTATCGACGTTTCATCAAGGACTTTTCGAAGATATCTAAGCCGTTGTGCAACTTGCTCGAGAAGGATGTGCCTTTCAAATTCGATGATGAATGCTTGACGGCATTCGAGACTCTCAAGAAGAGTTTTATAACTGCACCAGTTATTACGGCACCTGATTGGACAGAGCCTTTTGAGATGATGTGTGATGCGAGTGATTATACGGTGGGCGCAGTTCTTGGGCAGCGCAAGAATAATCTCATTCATGTGGTCTATTATGCTAGTAAGACTTTAAATAGAGCTCAAATGAACTACACCACTACTGAGAAGGAGCTCTTGGCTATAGTCTTTGGTTTCAAAAAATTTCGATCTTATTTGCTTGGGACAAAGGTGACAGTGTTCACTGATCATGCGGCCATTCGCTATTTGGTTTCCAAGAAGGATTCGAAGCCTAGACTTATTCATTGGGTGCTCTTGCTACAGGAATTTGAGTTAGAGATCAAGGATCGAAAAGGTACTGAGAATCAAGTAGCTGGCCATCTCTCTAGATTGGAGAATCTTGATTCTATTTCACATGATAAGACATTGATCAACGAATCTTTTCCGGATGAGCAGTTATTCGCAGTTCAGGAGGAAGAGCCATGGTTCGTAGATATTGTGAACTATCTTGTCAGAAATATAATGCCTCCTAATATGAATACAGCTCAAAAGAAGAAGTTTCTACATGAGGTGAAGTGGTACATGTGGGATGAACCGTATTTGTTTAGACAGGGAGATGACCAGATCATCAGGAGATCTATCCCATTCTGTGTGATGGAGGGGTTATTACGAGACTGCCACTCCACAGTTTATGTTGGACATTATGGTGTTGAGAAGACGGCAGCTCGTATTCTGCAAGCAGGTTTTTTCTGGCCTACTTTGTTTAAGGATATTCATCAGTTCATTTTAAGGTGTGATCGTTGCCAAAGAGTGGGGAATCTTACGAGGAATGATGAGATGTCGTTAAATCTGATGCTTGAAGTCGAGGTCTTTGATGTTTGGGGAATCGATTTTATGGGACCATTTATCTCGTCCTGCAATAATCAGTACATCTGGTTGGCAGTCGATTATGTCCCAAAATGGGTAGAAGTCAAAGCTCTGCCGACGAATGATGCAAAGGTAGTGTTGAATTTTCTTCATAAGCAGATTTTCACAAGGTTTGGAACGCCGCGAGTAATCATAAGTGATGAGGGGTCGCATTTCTCCAACCGTAAGTTCACTTCTATGATGCAGCGCTACAATGTGAATCATCGTGTTGCTACTGCCTATCATCCGCAAATGAATGGTCAAGCGGAAGTGTCTAATAGAGAGATCAAGCATATTCTAGAGAAAGTTGTTTGTCCGTCAAGGAAGGATTGGTCTTTAAAGCTCGATGAAGCTGTTTGGGCTTACAGAACAGCATAAGACTCCACTTGGGATGTCCCCGTTTTAACTTGTGTATGGTAAGGGATGTCATTTACCTGTGGAGCTTGAGCATAAAGCCTATTGGGCGTTGAAGAAGTTGAAACTTGATCTAGATGCAGCTGGGAAGAAGCGAATGCTTCAGCTAAATAAACTTGATGAATTTTGACTCCAAGCGTATGAGAACAACAAAATGTACAAGGAAAAAGTGAAAAGGTGGCACGACAGGAAGTTATATCCTAAGTCATTCGTGCCGGGGCAGCAAGTTCTCTTATTCAACTCTCGTCTCCGACTTTTTCCTGGAAAGTTGAGATCAAGGTGGTCTGGACCTTTTATCGTCAAAACTGTGTTTCCATATGGAGCGGTGGAGATTTTTGAGAATGATCCGGGCCAAGCATTCAAGGTAAATGGTCAGCGTTTAAAGCATTACTATGGGGACATGGCAAACCGGGAAGTGGTTAGTGCCATTTTATTGTCAACTTGAGTAAGGTACGCTACGTCAAGCTAATGACGAAAAAGAAGCGCTTCTTGGGAGGCAACCCAGGATTTGTTGTTATAGGAATCCTTAGAAGTTAGTAACCTATCCAAAACCACAAAAAAATCAGAAAAACCAGGACAAAAAAATATTTTTCCAGAAGGTCCCTGAGCGCCCGCTCAGCTCTGCTGAGCGACCGCTCAGGGCCCGACTGCTTGAATTTTTTTTAGCCTAATAAAAAACACAAAAAAACCATAAAACACAAAAATCAAAACACAAACCCACTACCCACGAATTATTTTCCCATTACCCACCTTTTTAACCCTCAACCCCACTCCTAATCAAATTTTAACCTAATCTATACCCTATATATACATACAACTATTCCATATACTCCCCCATACACTTTCAAACCTTAAACTCTCTCCCATATTCAAAAAACACAAATCTTAAGCACTTTTTCTCAGTTTCAATGGCACCCAAGAGATCCAGGATTATTGATAGCAGCAACACTGTTCCTACTGCTGATTCTTCAAGGGGTACTACTGCGAGGCCTCGTTTGTTTGATAGGGCTACTGAGGAGGAGTATACTAGGCTTCTGGGTAAGCCGATTTTGAAGGATAGGGGATTCTTACCATTAGGGAGGGATGGTGAGTTGTTGCAAATGATTGCTGAGAAAGGTTGGATTGCTTTCTGTGAGTCACCAAAGGCAGTTCCGATGAGCGTGGTTCACGAGTTCTATGCGAATGCGAAGGCTGAAAAGAATGGTTTTCTGTTGTGCGGGGGATGACGGTGGATTATCACCCTGAGGCGATTCGTCGTGTGATTGGGCAGCGACAGAGGAAGCCTACGGAGGAGAATTGGAATGAGAAGACTGCTGAAGATTTTGACTTGGATTTGATTTGTGCTACTCTCTGTAGGCCGGGCACGGTTTGGACGTTCAAGACTGGGACTAACGAGTATCGTCATTTTCCGGCGATTGCGATGAATAGGTATACCCGTGCATGGAATGCCTTTATTTGTGCTAATATTCTGCCTACTTCACATGCACATGAGATTACAGTTGAGCGAGCACAGTTGTTATGAGGTATTTTGAATGAGGAGTACTATGTGGACCTTGGTGAGTTCATCTACCAAGGAATTCTGAAGTTTTTGAGGGGAGCGAAGCACATGAACATCCCTTATGCATCTACTGTTACAAAGCTTTGCCGAGCAGTGGGAGTTCAGTGGCCTTCTCATGAGCAGTTGCAGCTGTCGGCCGCTCCTATTGATTCTGGGACTCTGAATGCGATGCAGGAGTGGACTGGTGGAGAGCCCGAGGAGCATGGGCTGGGTTATCATCTTCCGGGAGGGCGTCCAGCACGCGGTGCTACCATGGCGAGGCCGGGGCGTGATGAGGAAGGTTCTTCTAGAGCTCAGGAGGGTGCTGGGATGGCTGATGCCCAATATAGGAGGCTGTCGAGGAGGATGAATGCTATGTATGAGACGCAGAGCAGGTTTGCTCAGGAGCTCACCCTTGCACTTGGGACTGCTTTTAAAGGTCTTGGAGCTGACATCCAGTGGCCCATTTTTGTGAGGACTCTGCATATCCGCCTCCTGATACTCCACCCTCTGAGGGTGATGATGATGATCTCTCCGAGTAGGTATACCCTGTGTTCCTTTCTACTACCTTCACTGGGGACAGTGAAGATTTTAAGTTTGGGGGTGGTAGTCAAGGAATATTTTGTGTGTGTGTCATATAGTTGCATATTCATGATAGTTTAGTTCATATAATTATATATTTTTACCATATAGTTTTTTTATTTTATTTTATAGCTTTATTTATCATGTCATGTAGCTCATGCATATACCATGATCCCTTTTGCATTGCTTTACCAATTGATTTGTGATGTTGATACGAGTGTAGTGATAGCGTTAAAGTGATGTTGAGTCTTGTAGGTTAACGTGCATGCTAGAAACACTTGTAATTTCACTAAGTCTTAGAGAATGCTTAAGGACTAGATTGTTGTTATGGTTTGATGGCTTTCAAGGTTAATCTATTGATTATGCTTAGAATTTATAATAGGTTCTTAGTGATAAAAGGCATGAATAGAAAAAATTGGAGTGAAAAAAGATTGGAATTCATTGCTAATTTTGGCTAGGCATCAAATGGCTAGTAGCCGGCTCATATTTTTATGCGAGTAGTCTAGGGTTGAGCAAGATGGAGCGCACTTGCTCAGAAATTTTGAAAAAAAAAAGAAAAAAAAGGAAGCAAAAATAGAAAAAAAATAGAGAGTTAATGCATAATTGATCATAAGTGGGCTCTTTGGTGTTCGAGTTATTAAGTTCTTAGGGGACTTTGTGCCTAGTGACCTAAGGTTTTTATAGTCTGAGATCCACTAACCTAATGCTCGCTACATAGATGCCATTGTATAAGTCTTTTATGGACCTCTCTCATTGCACGGTCAAATAAGCATTTGTTTATGTGTCAAATAAAAAGCATGATTCCGTAATAAGCTCCAGTAATCTTGAAGTGTTATAAGTCATTTTGTGCCTAAAATTTATTCTTCGTATAATCATGTGATTACCTTGAGGATAGTCGAGTTATGATAATTGATCTAGTTTCGAAGCATATCTGTTAAGCATCCGCACACATCACATTTCTAGCTGTATGTTAGTTTGCATGATTCGATTGATCTTTATTCGCCTAATTGCATTTGTTGAGATGTCGTAAGTTGGTTGGTTTGGTCGTAGTAAGGGGGATCACTGCATTTCATATAGATTGCATTCATGCATATTTTTGTTTTATTTTTGAGTCTGTGACGCTTGAGGACAAGCATCGATTTAAGTTTGGGGGTGTGATAAGTGGCATTTTATACCACTTAGAACGTCTTATAATAGCTTAAATTGATATCTTGAAATCATGTATTTTGTGTATTTGATGCGTTTCTCTAGTGTTTGTGCATTTCAGGGTATTACTTGCATTTTTGGAGAGATTTCATCAAGAATAAGCCTTGGCATGTGTGTGGCATTGCAAGTGGAAAGATAGGAGCAGAATGCAGCAAAGAACGGGAGCAAAACAGAGTTTTTTCCAGAAGGGGTCTGAGCGCCCGCTCAGCTCTGCTGAGCGACCGCTCAGGAAGCTGAGCGCCCGCTCAGGATTGCTGAGCGGCCGCTCAGGGACGTAAATTTAAATTATTATTTTTAGACTCCTAATTTTGTTGAGCTTCCAACTTCTGATATAGCTGGGTTTTATGGGACTCCTATATAAGTAGTTTTTAGAGACCTTTCACGTAGTGCTGAATCGTAGTATTAATCGAGGAGCAAGGAGATAAGGAAGAAGACCGTTTTAGCACATCGCAACGAAGAGGAAGCATATTTTCTTGTGATTTTTTATTTCGTTGTAACATTGGATGCTAGTTTTCTTTACTTTGAACCTATTTACTCTTATGACGTACTCTGGTTTAATATAAGTAGTTTATTTAGTTATTCTCGTGTGTTATTATCATGTTTTCATATGAACCCATGGTGACGATGAGTTTTATCATGGGCTAATTGTGATCATGGGGTCGTAACGGATTTGCTATGGAATTCTTTAGTTAGTTGTTTAATACCTTAGTGTGTGATGATTGTATGATATCTAGTACTGGTTGTGCGTATTCGTCTTATGTGCGTCGCGAACATATAAGATAGGGTGTTAATCTCTTGTGAAGCGATGGTGAATCTTGATGTTTAGAACTTGCCATGCTAGTATAGGTTCATGTATGTGTATGCATGATTAGTGGGTAATTCTAACCGTTTTACTTGCCCTGTGTAATCTTAAGGAATAACTTGTGCTTAAATCATTATGTTGTCAAATTCTGTAGACATATAGGGTCTCAACATAATTGATGCCTATTCAATTTATATCTTAATTGTGGATGCTTGGTAGAATGGTATTAGTACAATGAAAGTTGGCTTTTATCAGTTTCGTGTTGTTCGATTAATATCATCACTGTTATATGCTAAGGGTAATAACAATAACTATTGAAGGAAGTAGTAATGAAGTTGTGATCTCATGTGTGTTTAATATTGTTAATTCAAGTGTCAATTAAGTGTTTAATTCCCATAGTTAATTGTAGTTAATAATTAGTTAATCAAATCTAAGTGTTATTGTCTTGATATTGAGAAGTAATTATACATTGGTTAGTGAGTGTTAATTGAACATATTAGTCTGAGTCTCTGTGGGAATGAACTAGAAAGTATTCTATATTACTTGTAAACGCGTATACTTGCGTGTATTATTAGCGCGTGTTTTCCGCCCTAACAGAATTCCAGTTCATCAGATTCTGAGAGATTTAGCTTTTCTTGCATTTCCAAGAGAGTCTCATTGCTAGAGATGCTCAATTGGTCTTCTAATCTGAAAAATCTTCTCATTCCTTTTTCATCCATGAACTCTACCAGCCAGTAGGGCCTTAGATGCACTATTCTCCCTGTGTAAGGGATGATTAGAGTCTTCGGGAGTGCATCCTTAGCTCTAACACTCCTTAGTTCTTCAATCTTCTTCAGTACCAATCTTCTTGCAGTAACATTAAACCTAAAGTTCTTCTTGAAAGATGAATAAACTTTAATCAGTACAACTTGGCTTTCTTGAAGGATCCTGTGAAGTGGCCACTGAATCTCCTTTCCTCCCTTGTACTTGAACACTAACCTTTCAGGTAGGTTTCTGTATGCATCAATTCCTCTCACTTCATCTAGTTCATCTAGATAGAGGTTTAGATCAGAAAACTCCTTGATGTCATAAAGTACACATAATCTCCTTTGTTGACTTTAGATTAAGCTTTGACTAGAGATTTGGATTTGAGAGGTGACAACTTCACTTTCTTGACTGCTCTTAAATTTGTTCTCTTTGGCTTGCCAAGGATTGGCAGATTGAAGTCAGAAATTGGTATGTTCTCCCATTCTATTGGCTCATCCTTAGGCACAATTGGTTCACCATTAATGTTCCTGTAGGGATCCACCACTTTGATATTTTCAAATACCACAGGGGGTTTGATGCTTGACTTGAGAGTGATGGATAGCTGACTTTACTGGCTCCTTGAATAATTCAAACTTCTTTTATATATCCTCATCAATTTTCTCCCAGTTGACTAAACTCAACTTCTCCTTATCAGCTGCTCTTATATTGGCTGATGCTGCATTGATCAGATCTATATTGTCTGTAACCGGTGGCTTTGAGATAGTAATTGAAGGCACAATTACTTTACTGATTTGAATTTGAAGCTTCTCCCCCTCACTTGGTCCTTTCTCCCTCTTTTTGTTATCATCAAGTTGATTAGAGGAGGGGGTTTGAGCAGCCACCATTTTTTGAAGTAAATCTGTCTGTTGGGCTTGATGAAGGTGAATGGCTATTAAAGATGCTTCCATGGCTGATATTCTTGTATCCAAGGCATCTATCTTGATTGCAAGATCAAAATTTTTCCTTAATTGCCTCTTGATGTCAAGCATTGTAGCTTCTGGAGTTTAGAATCCATCTTGTCTGGAATGGCCTTCTTCATCTCCTCAATATCACCCTTGATGGTGTTTACATCCCTAGCATGTTGGAAGCCTTGTATTTATTGAAGTTGCAGAGAGGCTAGATGTGCTTGAAGGAGCTTCTTGATGCTGGCATTTGTAGTGGTTTGAAGTGCAGTATTTGTCTGATTGATTAGTTGGATCAGGGTTATTTTAAAGTAGTGCTCATTACAGTGCTTTGAAAATGCTCATGATGGCATACCTGATCTTGAACTGGAATCTACTTCTCCCCCTATATCCATTGCTTCATCTTCACTCTCCCCACTTTCATCACCAAAGAAATCAGTTGAACCACCAGTCTCATAATCCACATCACCAGCTGTAGAAGGCAAAGCTGTAATGGCATCCTTAGCTCTTATTATAGACTGTGTGGTATGCACCAGATTGAGCATCCTTTCTGCATTGTCATTGCCCTGTTCAGCTAGAAGTTGATAAGCTAGAACAGGGTGAGTAAATGCCTCAGCATCAAGGGAGGTGGAATCTATAACAGCTTTAGGTTGCTGAGATAGTCCATCCCCGTCTGCATCCTGGACATTCATTGACTCACTAACAATGACATTCTGCATTTCTCTCATTTTCTCTCTTTTGTTGCATCAGGGTCTCACCCTGGCTCCCCACCCTCACACCCTCACCTTCACCTTCTAAGGTGGGATTCCTCTCACTCTCTTTTGCCAATCCTGAAGAAATGGATTGCATAGTTTCACTCATTTCCTCTCCTTTTTCCTGGGAGCAACCCAGACTCTCACTCAAAACACTCTTCTCTCTCAATCCTAATAGTGACTGTACAACCACTAAATCTTCTGCACTTGAAATAAATGAAGTTTGAGGATGTGCAGAGATACTCGACGGATGAGTGATATCCATCGGGTGAGTGGTTTTGCTATCCGATGGATAACTACTGTTAAGTTTATCCGTCGAGAGAGTAGAAATGAATGAACTAGGAAAAGAAACTATTGTGGACTCTGTGCTGATTGAAGATATCTTGGGCACAGATGATTCAACAGTTCCTGAAAGAATTGGCAAGTGAGCCAACAAATCATCTAAAAGATGATGCTCACTTGCACTAGATTTTGGCTTCCCCAACAAAGTTAAAGAAGGGGAATCAGGAATTGATGTGTTTATTATATCCACATCCAGTGAGTTTGTGGGTGAGTTAGGTGTTTGAGGTGCTTCTATTACTAGAGATTTTGGTTGTGACTCCACATTTATTGGAGCCACATCAAACCGAATTTGTGAAGGTGCAGTGACTGTGTCTTTAGCACCAGTTTGCACAGTGTGTGTACCCTGTGCATCCCCAAGGGTTTTGGATTTCTTATTTCTGGCATAAGTTTGAGGTGAGCTTGTGTCCCTAACCTTCTTCGCCTGTGCTCTTGGTTGAGAGCTTTGTTCAATATTTACATCCTTTTGGGAGGATGCAGCTAGAAATGAGCTTTTATCCTTTTTAAGCACTGCAGTTTGTTGGAAAACTGCAGTGTGGCTAGGCTGGAAACCACTCAACTTTCCATCCTTATCCTTAGGGTTTCTTTTATGTTCACCCCTTCCCTTACCTGTCTTACCCACCTGCACACTCCCCTCTTTGGTTTTGGTGGATTTTGTAACTGGCATCTTTTGAGAGATACCAGAGGGGGTTTTCTTTGATTTGGATTTTGAAATATTTACAGGTTTGGTAGCTTGGGTAGGCAACTGTTGGGTCATTGACACGGTTGCCATAGCCACACTAGAACTCAAAGAAATTAGTGAGGTTGGAATAGTGGTAGGAATAGATGAACTTACCTCACTTACCTGAGGTGCTTCCATTACAGGGAAATAGAACAGTGGCACCTCATTGTGATGATTGGCCCTGTTCAAATCTGCAATGAGCCTTCTCTCTTGAACCCAACAATCTAATTTTTTGTTAGGGTTCTCAAGCACAATACCCTCAGATAGATGGTTAGCTAACATCATAAAGAATCTAGCATAATACACGATCTTACCTCTCTTATTTAACTCTCCTAGTTTAAAGCCTAACTCAAACACGACAAGGTCACTGAAATTATAGAATTTATCTGTAACTAGCATGTAGAGCATGTTAAGCATGGAGATATTGACTGAATCAAAATTACTGACTTTACCTGAAAAGACCTTTGTCACTACATCACACATAAAACTCCATTATTTCCTAAGGCCCAGTCTCCTAATGTCACTTAACTTAGAACTAGAAAGAGCATAGTTCATGGAATTAAGCATATTGATTATATCAGTGTCAGTATGTGGTGAGCTCACAGTGTTATCAGGAATCTTGAAACATGCTTTTATAACATCATTATTAATACAGAATTATTTATCTTTAATAGTGAGTGTGATTGTCTTATTTGTTGAGTTGTATGTAGCAGTGGTCCACATCTCTTCAACAACTTCACAAAAGATTGTGGGTGATTCCAGCATGGCATAGCTAAGCTTGCAATTCTTCATAAAATCCATCATCTTGTGATAGTCACCAGATTGTTGAATACCCTTGTTTACTAATGCAGTGAAATTGTTCTTCTCATAAATAAACCCAGTTTGAGACATAATCTTGACAACGGGCGCCATTGTTAGAGAATGAGAGCTTGAAGAGAAAGAGTAAGTGCTTTGAAAGAGAAAGAAATTTGAGTAGTTGATTTGAGAATGATAAAAGAAAAGCAATTGAAATGAAATAGGCTTTTAAACTATCTCAAAAATAACTGCCAAAAAAAATAATAAAGTAAAATAAAGTAACCAATGAAAATTGCCTAAAATAGCTGTTTAAAAAATAAACTGTAAAAATTCCACCCATTATCCGTCGTGTTATGCTTACAAACTGTAAGTATACTCGATGGATAATATTCAGGGAATAAACGGCTGAGATTAAGACAATTCGACGGATGAGGATAGACT
This sequence comes from Apium graveolens, assembly GCF_009905375.1. Lineage (NCBI taxonomy): Eukaryota > Viridiplantae > Streptophyta > Magnoliopsida > Apiales > Apiaceae > Apium > Apium graveolens. The sequence continues at coordinate 153,754,700 of NC_133651.1, read as the reverse complement.
GTTATCCATCGAGTTATAAAATATTCCAGAAAAATAGTTGATTTTTATTAGCAAATAGTATACCGACGAATGATCAAACTCGATGGATAAGGATCATCCGTCGAGATGTAAATTTTGACTTAGTCAAAATTTCATCCAAGACTGAAAAATCAATTAAATTTCTGGCTGCATTTCAACTTGCAAATTATCTCATATAGATTTAAGAATAATTAAGCATACCTAACTCACTTACCAACCTTGAAAAGGTGGATTCATCCAGTGGCTTGATAAAGATATCTGCAAGCTGTTTCTCACTTGGAACAAAATATAGTTCCACGGTACCATTCATTACATGTTCCCTTATGGAGTGGTACTTGATATCTATGTGTTTTGTCCTTGAATGTTGTACTGGATTTTCAGTGATGGCAATTGCACTTGTGTTATCACAGAAAATAGGAATCCTCTCAACTTGCAAACCATAGTCTAGCAATTGATTTTTCATCCATAATATCTGTGCACAGCAACTGCCAGCAGCAATATATTCAGCTTAAGCTGTGGAAGTAAAAACTGAATTTCGCTTTTTACTGAACCAGGACACAAGCTTGTTTCCTAGAAATTGACAGGTTCCTGTTGTACTTTTTCTATCAATTCTATAACCTGCATAATCTGCATCTGAATAACCAGTTAGATCAAAGCCAGAATCTCTAGGATACCAAATGCCAAGTTTTTGTGTTCCCTTGAGATATCTGAAAATTCCCTTAATAGCTATTAAGTGAGATTCCCTAGGATCAGCCTGAAATCTAGCACATAAACATGTAGCAAACATTATATTTGGGCTACTAGATGTTAAGTACATAAGTGAGCCAACCATGCCCCTATAACTTGAAATATCCACAGACTTTTCAGTAATGTTTAATTCAAGCTTAGTTGCAGTATCCATGGGAGTTTTTACAGATGTGCAATCCATTAGATCAAACTTCTTTAAAAGATAAAAAATATATTTAGTTTGACTAATGAATATTCCATCACTAACTTGCTTAACTTGCAAACCAAGAAAGTAAGTTAGTTCTCCCATCATACTCATTTCATACTTACTTTGCATCAATTTGGCAAACTTTTTGCAAAGTTTCTCATCTGTAGAGCCAAAAATAATATCATCTACATAAATTTGAACAAGTATACTAGAGCTATTAACATTTCTAAAGAATAAAGTTTATATACAGTACCTCTTGTGAAATGATTTTCTAAAAGAAACTTTGATAAAGTGTCATACCAGGCTCTAGATGCTTGCCTCAATCCATAGAGTGCTTTCAAAAGATAATAGGCATGTTCTGGAAAATTTGGATCTACAAAACCAGGAGGTTGACTGACATAGACTTATTCCTCCAAATTTCCATTCAGAAAGGCACTTTTGACATCCATTTGATAGACCTTCAAATTGGCATGGGCTGCATAGGCTAAGAAGATTCTGATGGCTTCAAGTCTTGCAACAAGAGCAAATGTTTCATCAAAATCCATTCCCTCTTGTTGACAATATCCTTTAGCAACCAATCTAGCTTTGTTCCTGACTACTATGCCATTTTCATCCATCTTGTTTCTGAATACCCATTTGGTGTCTATTGGATACTTTCCTTTAAGCTTGGGCACCAGCTTCCGTATATTATTCCTTTCAAATTGGTTTAGCTCCTCCTGCATAGCTAAAATCCAATCAGGATCCAACAAAGCTTCTGCTACCTTCTTTGGTTCTTCCTTGGAAAGAAAGCTGCTGTATAGACATTCTTCTTGAGTTTCTCTCCTGGTTTGAACTCTAGAAGAAACATCGCCAATTATGAGCTCAAAGGGGTGATCTTTTGTCCATTTTATTTGTTGAGGTAGATTAGCTCTAGATGAAGAGACCTCATTGTTGTCTTGATGTGTGATTGAGTTTTGATTGTTAGAAACTCCCCCTGAGTTTGTGGATCTTTGATTTGAGAAAGGGGAACTTTCTGTAGGTGATCTATCTTGACTTCCTGCTCCTTTTGATAACCCGACATATGGTGAATTTTGAGTACCGACGGATGAAACTGGTTGTCTCCCGACGGATAACGCAAATTTCCTCCCGACGGATGAAGCATTATGCAACTTGACAGATGTTGAGTTTTGTGTTTCATTAGTAGTAGATTTCTCTGCATTATCCTTTGATACTGTTTCTTGATCACTCTCATCATCACTGTCATCACTAACCATTTCCACATTATCGAATTTGAGGCTCTCATGGTAATCTCCATATTGAAGTCCTTCAATATTTTTATCATCAAACACAACATGTATTGATTCCACAACAATGTTGGTTCTTATATTGTAGACTCTATATGCTTTACCAACAGCATATCCAACAAAAATTCCTTCATCTGCTTTAGCATCAAACTTCCCATTTTGATCAGTTTGATTTCTCAGAATATAGCATTTACAACCAAAGACATGAAGAATATTTAGAGTTGGCTTCTTGTTCTTGAACAATTGATAGGGAGTCATGCATCTTGCTTGATTAACCAGAGAAATATTCTGAGTATAGCATGCAGTATTTACAGCTTCAGCCCATAAATATGTTGGAAGTTTAGATTCTTCAAGCATTGTTCTTGCAGCTTCAATAACTGATCTGTTCTTCCTTTCCACTACTCCATTCTGTTGTGGAGTTCTTGCTGCTGAAAACTCATGCAGAATCCCATTTTCCTCACAAAATGCTCTCATGACTGAATTCTTGAACTCAGTTCCATTGTCACTCCTGATTCTTCTAACCTTGAAATCAGGATGATTATTGACTTGCCTTATGTGATTGATGATGATTTCACTAGCCTCATCTTTAGACTTTAGGAAATATGTCCAAGAGAACTTTGAGCAATCATCTATAATTACTAGGCAAAATCTTTTCCTTGAAATGGACAACACATTGACTGGTCCAAACAAATCCATGTGACGCAGTTGCAAAGGTTCTTCAATTGTTGAATCAAGTTTCTTCCTGAATGATGCTTTAATCTGCTTCCCTTTTTGGCAGGCATCACACAATCCATCCTTAGAAAACTCTACTTGAGGAATGCCTCTAACCAGTTCTTTCTTTACTAGCTCATTCATGGTCTTGAAGTTTAAATGGGATAGCTTCTTGTGCTATAGCCAACTTTCATCTTGACTTGCTTTACTGAGAAGACAGGTAACAGATTCTGCATTAGATGAGTTGAAATCAGCTAGGTACATATTTCCTTTTCTCACACCAGTGAGAACCACTTTGTTGCTTCTTTTGTTAATCACAACACAGGCTTCCGAGTTTAAGGTTACTGAGTTGCAATTATCACAAAGCTGGCTAATACTCAACAAGTTGTGTTTGAGACCATCCACTAAGGCAACTTCCTCAATGATGACATCGTCCTTTGAAATCAAGCCATATCCCACAGTATAACCCTTGTTGTCATCTGCAAAAGTAATACTTGGGCCAGCTCTCTCCTTGAACTCTGTGAGCAGGGTAGAATCACCAGTCATGTGTCTTGAACAACCACTATCCAAGTACCAAAGATTCTTTTTGTTTTCCTGCACATCAAAATCAAACCAAGTTAATTTTGGTACCCAAGTTTCTTTGGGTCCTGCCTTGTTAGCTTTCTTTTTCTGTTTCTTAGGCTTTATCTCATTTGACTTGGGGATATCAAATTCATCCTTGGTCATTTGAGTTGGGCCTTTGAAACCATTCATTGTAACAGAGTTATCATGCATATTATAATCAACGGGGAATGGCATGCTATTAGTGAACATGTTATTCCAGTAAGGCATGCTAAATGGCATTTATGGCATACTAAATGCAGCATAATAGGGATTAGGTGCAAATGGCATATTAGCAAACTGTGCATTCAAATTCTGTGTAGACATGGCATTCATAGGCATGGGAGGCATGGCATTCATGTTGGGAAAGTGAGGTGGCACAAACATGGAAGTAGGCATGGCATATTTGCAATTAACAGACAAATGATTTACACTACCACACTTAACACAGATTTTTCTAGGAGCATATTTATCAGGTGTATAGTTATTGTGTTTGTTAATTCCTACTTTACCATTTCTATTATTTTTCTTTTTAACCTCCGTTTTCACCTCAATCTTTTCAAGTCTGTCACTTAACTGTTTGACAGTCATGTGACCAACATTAGCCTTTTTCCCTTTCTTAACTTGACTTGATTCTCCTGAAACAAAGTTCTTGGAGACAGATCTATACTTTTCATTTAGCTTAACAAGTTTGGCTTTATTGATTGGCTTTCTTACAGCCGACGAATGAGGATTTTCATCATTCGACGGATAACCCTTTTTGTTATCCGACGGATGATCCTCATCATCCATCGAGTCTACATCTGTTAGCACTCCATCCACCAAATTTGGTTCTAGTTTCTCTTTGTTCTTTTTCCAGGCTGTATCACAGAAGGACTCAATTCCTTTAACTTTGGTAATTTGAGCATGGACATCTCTAGATGTTTTCCATGCCTTAATCACATCCTGTTCACGCTCGAGCTGCTTCTTCAAAATTTCTTCTTTCTTCAAGGACTCAGTTAATTCCTCCTTAGCAATCTTACACTTAATTCTTAATTTTTCAAAATCAATGAACTGAGACTCTAGCACATTATTTCTCTCACTCAAAAACAAATTGTTTTCTTTGCTTTTAGCATTTTCTTTAGTAAGAGACTTAAGTGTAACACGCAAATGATATAACTCTGTAGACATGTCATTTATAGCATCATTACACTCAGTTTTAGATAAATGTGCAAGGTTTGTAGTAATTACCTGATTACTTGAAGAACTTGTTTCTGTTTCATCAGACTTGGCCATTAGGGCTAGATTGACATAGCTGACATCTTCATCTTCATCTTCATCCAGACCATCTGCTGCCCAGTCATTTTCTTGTGTAATAAAAGCCCTTTCCTTTTGTTTGAGCAGCTCAAAGTACTTTTGCTTATAATCCACAGGCTCAAACTTTTTCTTACTGGAATCTGACTTTCTACACTCACTGGAAAAGTGCCCTGCTGAGCCACATTTGAAACATTTGAATTTTGATTTATCCACCATGTTTCTATTTGGCTTGGCTGCTCCAAAGTTCTTTTTGAACTTGAGCTTGGCAAATCTCCTGGAAAAAAATGCTAAATGTTCATCAATGTCTTCCATGTCATCTTGGCTCAAAGAATCTTCATTTTCTACTGCAAGCCCCTTGCCCTTGTTTTCACAGACCCTTGAGGTTGACTCAACAGCTTCCATCTTCACCTCCTTCTCTTTCTCTAACTCAGCAACTAGTGCAATGGATCATCCTTTCTTCTTTCCTCTCTCCATCCTCTCATCTTGCTCTATTTCAAGCTCATAAGTTTTCAGGATACCATACAGTCTCTCCAAAGTAAACTCCTTATAATCTTGTGAGTTTCTTAATGAGACTGTCATTGGTTTCCATTCCTTTGGAAGAGATCTAAAGAATTTCAGATTGGAGTATTTTGTCTGATAGACTCTTCCATGCAGCTTTAGAGCATTTAGTAGTTTTTGAAACCTACTAAAAATGTCAGTGAGAGACTCACTTTCTTCACTATGAAAATGCTCATATTGTTGAATCAGTAGCTGCATCTTGTTTTCTTCAATTTGCTCAGTGCCCTCACAGATAATCTGTATAGTGTCTCAAACATCCTTGGCAGTTTTGCAGTTGATAATATTGTCAAACATATCACCATCAACTCCATTAAACAGGATATTCATGGCCTTTTTATCCTTCCTGGCTTGTTCAATATCAGGATCAGACCATTCATGCCTTGGCTTGGGGATAGATGGCTCATTTCCAGTTGCAGCTCTCATTGGAATATGAGGGCCTCTTTCTATGCAGTCCACATAGGCCTCATCTTGAGAAAGCAAATGAAGATGCATCTTTACCTTCCAATGATGGTAATTATCTTTATCCAAAAAAGGAATCTTGACTCCAACATCTTTCTTGTTCATCTTGCTATATTGTTTTGATCTTTAAACTCTTTGTTCTTTAAGAGTTTGCTCTGATACCAATTGTTAGTCCATGTTATGCATATGTTGTGTACTTGATGATTTCATAAACAAAACATCTAAGTAGATTTTACTTAGTGAAATAATGTAGCACTCGACGGATAAGAATTATAGTCCCGACGGATAACTCATTTTAGTCCCGACGGATGTTAACTTATTATCCATCGAGTGAGTAGCTTATGTAATAATAAGTCTGTAACACAGTTCTGTATACATCTTTGTATAGATTCTGTAGTAGCCTATAAGTCATGTTGACTTTAACTAGATATGCAGAATAGGTTGATTAATTGTATATAAATGATGTCTTGCATTTCTGCATAAGTGAAATGAAGTCAAGTGCCAAAATAGCTACCGACGGATGATTAACAAAGTCATCGACGGATGATCAAATGACTATCAACGGATGTTTAGTATAGCGGTCGACGGATGATCAATGAAGTCATCAACGGATGTTCAGAAAGTCGACGGATGATCATATATCCAATGGATGTTCATAAAATCCAACGGATGATCATATAAAGAATTCAAACAGCAGTTGAACAGTGAAAGATGAGCACAACCGTCGAGATGTATACAAATCTACTGTGGAAGCCCATTAACTGGGTAATAGAGGAGGAAAAGCAGCAAAGCTTAAGACTGATAGTTTTTATATTTATTCAGTCTTTTTGACTTTGTAATTTTGGTAATATATAAACTAAGAATGTAGCAAATAGAAAAACAAGAAGTTGAGAAACAAAAACAGAGAAATCTTTGTAAGCAGAATTATTAGAATTTCCCTGTATTCTCAGTATTTCAATTTGTAAGCAGCTGTGAGCATTCTTGCACACAGAGTCCTCTCGATATATAATATATATCTCTGGTGGAATTGTTTAAATCCACCAGAAAGATTTTAAAGACTCTTGTTTTTAATTACTTATGTTTTGATTCAATTAAGTTTCTATTCCGCATTGTGCTAATCAAAACACTTATATCTATATTCGAGTTGAACATTTTTATTTCGAGAAAAAGGTTCAAGAATTCCATTCAACCCCCTTCTATAATTCTTGCTATATTGTTAAGGGACTAACAATTGGTATCAGAGCAAGCTCTGAATCTACAAAGAGTTTAAAGATCAAAACAATTCAGCAAGATGAACAAGAAAGACGTTGGAGTCAAGATTCCTTTTCTAGATAAAGATAATTACCATCATTGGAAGGTAAAGATGCATCTTCATATGCTTTCTCAAGATGAGGCCTATGTGGATTTCATAGAAAGAGGTCCTCATGTTCCAAGGAGAGCTTCAACAGGAAACGAGCCATCAGTTCCCAAGCCAAGGCACGAATGGTCTGATCCTGACATTGAACAAGTCAGGAAGGATAAAAAGGCCATGAACATTCTGTTCAATGGAGTTGATGCAGACATGTTTGACAACATTATTAACTGCAAAACTGCCAAGGAAGTCTGGGATACTATACAGATAATCTGTGATGGCACCGAGCAAGTTAGAGAAAATAAAATGCAGCTCTTGATTCAGCAATATGAGCATTTTCACAATGAGAAAAGTGAGTCACTCACTGACATTTTTAGTAGATTCCAAAAACTACTAAATGCTCTTAAGTTGCATGGAAGAGTCTATCAGACTAAAGACTCTAATCTGAAATTCCTTAGATCTCTTCCAAAGGAATGGAAACCAATGACAGTCTCATTAAGAAACTCACAAGATTATAAAGAGTTTACTTTGGAGAGACTATATGGCATCCTGAAGACCTATGAGCTTGAGATAGAGCAGGATGAAAGGATGGAGAGAGGAAAGAAGAAAGGAGGATCCATTGCACTAGTTGCTGATTTGGAAAAAGAGAAGGAAGTGAAGATGGAAGCTGTTGAGTCAACTTCTAAGGTCTGTGAAAGCAAGGGCAAGGGGATTGCAGTAGAAAGTGAAGATTCATTGAGTCAATATGACATGGAGGACATTGATGAGCACCTAGCATTTCTTTCCAGGAGATTTGCCAAGCTCAAGTTTAAGAAGAACTTTGGAGCAGCCAAGCCAAATAGAAACATGGTGGATAAGTCAAAATTCAAATGTTTCAAATGTGGCTTGGCAGGGCATTTTGCAAATGAGTGTAGAAAGTCAGATTCCAGTAAGAAAAGGTTTGAGTCTGTGGATTATAAGCAAAAATACTTTGATCTACTCAAACAAAAGGAAAGGGCTTTTATTACACAAGAGAATGACTGGGCAGCAGATGGTTTGGATGAAGATGAAGATGTCAGCTATGTCAATCTAGCCCTAATGGTCAAGTCTGATGAAACAGAGACAAGTTCCTCAAGCAATCAGGTAATCACTACAAACCTTGCACATTTATCTAAAGCTGAGTGTAATGATGCCATAAATGACATGTCTACAGAATTATATCATTTGCGTGTTACACTTAAGTCTCTTACTAAAGAAAATGCTAAAATCAAAGAAAACAACTTGTTTTTAAGTGAGAGGAATAATGTGCTTGAGTCTCAGTTTGTTGATTTTGAGAAACTAAGGATTGAGTGTAAGATTGCCAAGGAGGAATTAACTGAGTCCTTGAAAAGGAAGAGATTTTAAAGAAGCAGCTCGAGCATGAACAAGAGGTGATTAAAGCATGGAAAACATCCAAGGATGTCCATGCTTAAATCACCAAAGTTCAAGGAATTGAGTCTTTTTATGATGAAGCCTGGAAAAAGAATAAAGAGAAACTAGAACCTAATTTGGTAGATGGTTTGCTGACAGATGTAGACTCGACGGATGATGAGGACTATTCGTCGGATAACAAAAAGTGTTATCCGTCGAAAGATGAAAATCCTCATCCATCGGCCGTGAGCAAGCCCATTAGCAAAGCCAAACTAATCAAGCTAAATGAGAAGTATGGGTCTGTTTCCAAGAACTTTGTTTCAGGAGAGTCAAGTCAAGTTAGGAAAGGAAAAAGGGGTAATGTTGGTCACATGACTGTCAAACAGCTAAGTGACAGACTTGAGAAAATTGAGATAAAAACAGAGACTAAAAGGAAAAACAACAGGAATGGTAAAGTAGGGATTAACAAACACAATAACTACACACCTGATAAATATGCTCCTAGAAAAATCTGTGTCAAATGTGGTAGTGTAAATCATTTGTCTGTTAATTGCAAATCTGCCATGCCTACTCCCACGTCTGTTCAGTCTCAATTTCCCAACATGAATGCAATGCCTCCCATGCCTGTTAATGTTATGCCTACACAGAACATGAATGCACAGTTTGCTAATATGCCATTTGCACCTAATCCATATTATGCTACATACAGTATGCCTCAAATGCCATTTAGCATGCCCTACTGGAATAACATGTTTACACCAAACATGCCATTTCCTGGTAGCCATAATATGCATGATAATTCTGTTGCATTAAATGGTTTCAAAGGCCCAACCCAAATGACTAAGGAAGAATCTGAAATTCCTAAGTCAAATGAATTAAGACCTAAGAAACAGAAGAAGAAAGCTAACAAGGCAGGGAAACAGAAGGAATCTTTGGTACTTGGACAGTGGTTGTTCAAGACACATGACTGGTGATTCTACCCTGCTCACAGAGTTTAAGGAGAGAGCTGGCCCAAGTATTACTTTTGGAGATGACAGCAAGGGTTATACTGTGGGATATGGCTTGATTTCAAAAGACAATGTCATCATTGAGGAGGTTGCCTTAGTGGATGGTCTCAAACACAATCTGTTGAGTATCAGCCAGCTTTGTGACAAAGGCAATTCAGTAACCTTCAACAAAGAAGCCTGTGTTGTGACTAATAATCAAAGCAACAAAGTGGTTCTCACTGGTGTGAGAAGAGGAAATGTGTACCTAGCTGATTTCAACTCAACTAAAGCAGAATTTGTACTTGTCTTCTCAGTAAAGCAAGTCAGGATGAAAGTTGGTTATGGCACAAGAAGTTATCTCATTTAAACTTCAAGACCATGAATGAGCTGGTAAAGAAAGAATTGGTAAGAGGTATTCCTCTAGTGGAGTTTTCAAAGGATGGACTGTGTGATGCCTGCCAAAAGGGGAAGCAGATCAAAACATCATTCAGGAAGAAACTTGATTCAGCAATTGAAGAGCCTTTACAACTGCTTCACATGGACTTGTTTGGACCAGTCAATGTATTGTCAATCTCAAGGAAAATATTTTGCCTAGTAATTGTAGATGATTTCTCAAAGTTCTCTTGGACATATTTTCTAAAGTCTAAAGATGAAGCTAGTGAAATCATCATCAATCACATAAGGCAAGTCAACAATCATCCTGATTTCAAAGTTAGAAGAATCAGGAGTGACAATGGAACTAAGTTTAAGAACTCTGTCATGAGAGCATTCTGTGAAGAAAATGGGATACTGCATGAGTTTTCAGCAGCAAGGACTCCACAACAGAATGGAGTAGTGGAAAGGAAGAACATATCACTTATTGAAGCTGCAAGGACAATGCTTGAAGAATCTAAACTACCAACATATTTCTGGGCTGAAGCTGTAAATACTGCATGCTACACTCAGAACATTTCTCTGATTAATCAAGCAAGATGCATGACTCCCTATCAATTGTTCAAGAATAAGAAGCCAACTCTAAAATTTCTTCATGTCTTTGGTTGCAAATGCTATATCCTAAGAAATCAAACTGATCAAAATGGGAAGTTTGATGCTAAAGCAGATGAAGGAATTTTTGTTGGATATGCTGTTGGTAAAGCATATAGAGTCTACAATCTAAGAACCAACATTGTTGTGGAATCTATACATGTTGTGTTTGATGATAAAAAGATTGAAGGACTGGAAGATGGAGATTACCATGAGAGCCTCAAATTCGACAATGTTAAGATGGTTAGTGATGAAAGTGATGATGAGAGTGATCAAGAAATAGTGTCTAAGGATAATGCAGACAAATCTACCACCAATGAAGCACAAAACTCAACATCCGTCGAGTTGCATAATGCTTCATCCGTCGGAAGGCAATCTGTGTTATCCGTCGGAAGACAACCTGCCTCATCCGTCGGTACTCAAAATTCACCATCCGTCGGATTATCAAAAGGAGCAGGAGGTCAAGACAGATCACCTACAGAAAATTCTCCCTTCTCAAATCAAAGATCCACAAACTCAGGGGGAGTTTCTAGCAATCAAAACTCAATCACACATCAAGACAATCACGAGGCCTCTTTATCTAGAACTAATCTACCTCAACAAAGGAAATGGACAAAAGATCACCCCTTTGAGCTTATCATTGGTGATGTTTCTTCTAGAGTTCAAACAAGAAGAGCAACTCAGGAAGAATGTCTATACAGCAGCTTTCTGTCAAAGGAAGAACCAAAGAAGGTAGAAGAAGCTTTGTTGGATCCTGATTGGATTTTAGCTATGCAAGAGGAGCTAAATCAATTTGAAAGGAATAATGTATGGAAGCTGGTACCCAAGCCTAAAGGAAAGAATCCAATAGACACCAAGTGGGTATTCAGAAAAAAGATGGATGAAAATGGTATAGTAATCAGGAATAAAGCTAGATTGGTTGCTAAGGGTTATTGTCAGCAAGAAGGAATAGATTTTGATGAAACTTTTGCTCCTGTTGCAAGACTTGAAGCCATCAGAATCTTCTTAGCCTATGCAGCCCATGCCAATTTCAAGGTCTATCAAATGGATGTCAAAAGTGCCTTTCTAAATGGAGATTTGGAGGAAGAAGTGTATGTTAGTCAACCTCCTGGTTTTGAAGATCCAAATTTTCCAGAATATGTCTATTATCTACTGAAAGCACTTTATGGACTGAAGCAAGCACCTAGAGCCTGGTATGACACTTTATCAAAGTTCCTTTTGGAAAATCATTTCACAAGAGGTACTGTAGATAAAACTTTATTTTTCAGAAATGTTAATGGCTCTAGTATACTTGTTCAAATTTATGTAGATGATATTATTTTTGGCTCTACAGATGAGAAACTTTGCAAAAAGTTTGCCAAATTGATGCAAAGTAAGTATGAAATGAGTATGATGGGAGAACTAACTTACTTTCTTGGTTTGCAAGTTAAACAAGTTAGTGATGGAATATTTATTAGTCAAACTAAATATATTTTTGATCTCTTAAAGAAGTTTGATCTAATGGATTGCACATCTGCAAAAACTCCCATGGCCACAGCAACTAAGCTTGAATTAAACACTACTGAAAAGTCTGTGGATATTTCAAATTATAGGGGCATGGTTGGCTCACTTCTGTACTTAACAGCTAGTAGGCCAGATATAATGTTTGCTACTTGTTTATGTGCTAGATTTCAGGGTGATCCTAGAGAATCTCACTTGATAGCTATTAAAAGAATTTTCAGATATCTCAAGGGAACACCAAAACTTGGCATTTGGTACCCTAGAGATTCTGGCTTTGATCTAACTGGTTATTCAGATGCAGATTATGCAGGTTGTAGAATTGATAGAAAGAGCACAACAGGAACCTGTCAATTTCTAGGAAACAAGCTTGTGTCCTGGTTCAGTAAAAAGCAAAATTCAGTTTCTACTTCTACAGCTGAAGCTGAATATATTGCTGCTGGCAGTTGCTGTGCACAGATTTTATGGATGAAAAATCAATTGCTAGATTATGGTTTGCAAGTTGAAAGGATTCCTATTTTCAGTGATAACACAAGTGCAATTGCCATCACTGAAAATCCAGTGCAACATTCAAGGACAAAGCACATAGATATCAAGTACCATTTCATAAGGGAACATGTAATGAATGGTACTCTGGAGTTATATTTTGTTCCAAGTGAGAAGCAACTTGCAGATATCTTTACCAAGCCACTGGATGAATCCACCTCTTCAAGGTTGGTAAGTAAGTTAGGTATGCTTAATTACTCTTAAATTTATCTGAGTTATTTTGCAAGTTGAATGTAGCCAAAAATTTAGTTGATTTTTAAGTCTTGGATGAAATTTTGGCTAAGTCAAAATTTGCATCTCGACGGATGACTCTTATCCATCAAGTTTAGTCATCCGTCGATATACTACTTGCTAATAAAAGTCAATTATTTTTCTGGAATACTTTATGACTCGACGGATATTAGTTTATCCTCATCCGACAAATTGTCTAAATCTCAGCCGTTAATTCCCTGAACATTATCCATCGAGTATACTTACAGTTTATAAGCATTACACGACGGATAATGGGTGGAATTTTTACAGTTTACTTTTAAACGGCTATTTTAGGCAATTTCTATTGGTTAATTTACTTTTCTTTATTATTGTTGTCAGTTATTTTTGAGATAGTATAAAAGCTTATTTCATTCCAATTATTTTCTTTTATCATTCTCAAATTCAACTGCTGTTATTTCATTCTCTCTCAAGCAAATATTCTCTTTCTCTTCAAGCTTTCATTCTCTAACAATGGCACCTGTAGTAAAGATTATGTCTCAAACTGGGTTCATTTATGAGAAGAACAACTTCACTGCATTGGTCAATAAGGGTATTTAGCAATCAGAGGACTATCACAAGATGATGGACTTTGTGAAGAACTGCAAGCTAAATTACGCCATGCTGGAATCACCCACAATCTTCTGTGAAGTTGTTGAAGAGATATAGACCACTGCAATCTACAACTCTACTGAAAAGACCATCACTCTAACCATCAAAGGTAATGAATTTTGTATCAATAGTGATGTGATAAAAGCATGTTTCAAAATTCCTGACAATAATGTGACTTCACCACACACTTACACTGATATTATCAATATGCTTAATTCCATGCATTATGCACTTCCTACTTGTAAACTGAGTGATATTAGAAGAATGGGTCTTAGGAAGGAGTGGAGTTTCATGTGTGATGTAGTTACTAAGGTTTTCTCTGGAAAAGTCAGTAATTTTGATTCTGTGAACATTTCTATGCTTAACATGCTATACATGCTAGTTACAGATAAATTTTACAATTTCAGTGACCTTGTCTTGTTTGAGTTAGGTTTTAAACTAGGTGAGTTAGCTAAAAGAGGAAAGAATGTGTATTATGCTAGATTTTTCATGTTATTGGCTAACCATCTATGTCAAGAGATTGTACTTGAGAACCCAAACAACAAACTGGCTTGTTGGGTTCAAGAGAAAAGACTCATTGCAGATTTGAACAGAGCCAACCATCACAGGGATGTGCCAATGTTCTATTTTCCTGTAATGCAGGCACCTCAGGTAAGTGAGGTAAGTTCATCCATCCCTACAACTGTTCCAACCTCCTCAATTTTTTTCAGTTCTGGAGTAGTTATGGCAACTGTGACAATGACCAAACAGTTGCCTACCAAAGCTGCCAAAACTACTACTATTTCTAAATCCAAATCAAAGAAAACCTCCTCTGGTATCTCTCAAAAGGTACCAGTTGAAAAATCCACCAAAGCAAAAGAGGGGAGTGTGAAGGAGGGTAAGTTAGGTGAGGGAAGGGGTGAACATCAAAGAAACCCCAAGAATAAGGATGGAAAGTTGAGTGAATCCCAGCCTAGCCACACTGCGGTTTCTCAACAAACTGCAGTGCTTAAAAAGGATAAAATCTCACTTCTAGCTATATCCTCCCAAAAGGATGCAGTTATTGAACAAAGCTCTCAGCCAAGAGCACAGGCCAAAAGGGTTAGGGACACAAGCTCACCCCAAACTTACACAAGAAAGAAGAAATCTAAAACCTCTGGGGATGCACAGGGCACACACACAGTGCAAACTGGTGCTAAAGACACAGTCCCTGCACTCTCTCAAATTCAGTTTGATGTGGCTCCAATAAATGTGGAGTCACAGCCAAAATCCCTATTTATAGAAGCATCTGAAACACCATACTCACCAACAAACTCTTTGGAAGTGGATATGATAACTATCCTCTTGGTCACAGGTTCGAATCCCACGGGAGACGAATTTATGATTATGCCTCTTGAACCAGAGTATGTCGCTTAATGCGGTTTATCTTGGTTCACGTGGTTTGCAGGCTATTGCGTGAGCCCGTAGGGTTTACCCAGTGCGCACCCGAAGGGTAGCGGCGATAAAAAAAAGTTGAGTGTAATTAGATATTAAGTTGAATAAAAATTCATAGAGTTTGTAGTTATATTAGATACTTGATTATTATTTTTATTGAAATTATATTTGTTTAAACGTTAATTTGGAAGGTGTTAACCTACTTTTTAGGAAGGTGTTAACCAACCAATCAAACGACTGAAAGTGTTTGGTTTCGTACAAAAGAGATAATAAAGAAGTTGAGTGCAATTAGATATTAAGTTGGATAAAAATTCATAGAGTTTGTAGTTATATTAGATACTTGATTATTTTTTTTATTAAAATTATATTTGTTTAAACTTTATTTTGGAAGGTGTGAGCATACATTTTAGGATGGTGTTAACCAATCGACCAAACAAAACCATATTTCGCTTATAATATAGTACTAGCCTATAACCCGTGCGATGCACGGATTGCTTTTAACATTCGATAGTTTTTAATAATATATTTTATAATATAATTTTTAATAGTTGAAAAATAAATTAAAGAATAGAATAAATTATAATAATATATATTTTATAATAATTTGAGACTTTACTGAAAATAAATGATATAATATAATATGTTGTTCACATGACCCGAGCCCCGAACCTGTAGAAATTGTTAAAATAAAGAATATAAAAATTTAAATATAATAAGTTGTTGACGGGGTTCGAACCATGAATCCATGAAAGCAGTTTAAATATTAATATAATAATATTTTATTATTGCATCTAACGGTTCTCATTTTCTGACTTTAGATCTGACGGTTGTTATTTGTCGTATCAAACAACTGTACCGAGCAAGTGACTACCAAATAAAGGGTGTTCTGCTTATAATAGTGTAGTATAGACTAGCGTAGAACCTGTGATTATAACATAATATTATTATTTATATAATATTTTTTGTAAAAATAAAAAAATTATAAAAGATAATTAAATAAAATATAATAACTATGTATTATTGAAATTAATGATACATATATTTTTTATATTATACTTTTGTCAGATTCAAATTTGGATATTTAAAATATTAAGATTTAGAATATTTTTCATATTGAATATAACAATTCTCATGTATTTATTTTAAAATTCAATAACCATCACATATCAATACTAAATTATTAAAATCGAAAGATATTAAAAATGTGACATGACTACTCATATTTTAATACTTATACAATAAATTCTTTATTTTATAACTAAAATTTTAGTGTAGTCCGCAGGATGAACGAAAAATATTTTCTTGAGAGGGAGAGGCATACATTGAGTCAGCCTACTTTGTAGAGAATTTTATTTTTATTTTTTTGATAAAAAATGATAAGCGTTGGTCTTTTTTATGAAAGTGTTAACCAATCAACCAAACAAAGTAATATTTTGCTTATAATAGTATAGTATTGATAGATAGATTAATATTATTATTTTTTTAAAATATTTTTTTCTTGGCATTTTTTGAATTAATTAGATATATATTTAGTCCGCAGAGAGATGGAAGCATATTGAGTTAGCCTACTCCGTAGCGTTGAATTTTTTTTTATTTTTTAAATAAAAAATAATAAGCATTAGCCATTATTTTTGGAAAGTGTTAATCAATCAATCAAATAAAACCATGTTTCGCTTATAATTGTATAGTATAAATAGATAGATTAATATTATTATTTTTTTAAAATATTTTAAAATATTTTTTCATGATTTATTAATTATATTATTATATTATAATATGAATTACTAAAATTAATTTTGAAAGTGTTTTGTTTCCTACCAAAGAGGTAATAAAGAAGTTGAGTGCAAATTAGATATTATGTTGGATAAGAATTCATAAGTTTGTAGTTATATTAGATACTTGATTTTTTTTAAAAATTATATTTGTTTAAGTTTTATTTGGAAGGTGTTAATATACGTTTTAGAAGGTGTTAACTAAGCCACAAAAGAAACCATGTTTCGCTTATAATACATGCTGGCTGTCACTCCCATCACCGCACCAATTTTTTAAATTGTTGTCAACTTTTATACAAATTTCTAGTTACATTTCTATTTACATGAAATTTAATTATGTTTTATTTGTTTTACTTGTATTATTATCCCAATTTTCATACACATATAAAAATAAAGTCATATAATTTATATTGTTGTAACTTTTATGTATTCCATATTTAATATAAATAGTATTATTATTTTAATTTTTAAAATTATTTGCCAACTTTTATATAAATTTCTAGTTGCATTTCTATTTATATGAAATTTGATTATGTGCTATTTCTTTTACTTGTATTATAATTCTAATTTCCATACACATACAAAAATAAAGTCATATAATTTATATTGTTGTAACTTTTATGTATTTCAAGTGGTGTCCTTTTTTTCATTTTTTTAAATTTAATAAGAAATTCTTTCTTTGTTTTTATTTATAAAAAATATATCTTCCTATTATTTTTTAATATAAATAGTATTATTATTTCTTTTTGTTAATTGATTAGAGGCACATGCTGGCACTCCTATCACCGCACCAATTAATATAAATAGTATTATTATTTCAATTTTTAAATTGTTTGCAAACTTTTATATAAATTTCTAGTTGAATTTCTATTTACATGAAATTTGATTATGTGATATTTCTTTTACTTGTATTATAATCCCAATTTCCATACACATATAAAAATAAAGTCATATAATTTATATTGTTGTAACTTTTATGTATTTCAAGTGCTGTCCTTTTTTTCAATTTTTTAAATTTTATAAAAAATTCTTTCTTTGTTTTTATTTATAAAAAAATATATCTCCTTATTATTTTTCCTTTATAACCGAATATTAAAAAACACCCTTGACCAAATTATAACTTTTATCTAATTTGTTATATTATAATTTTCAGTATAAGTTAATAGCATATATTAAACATATTAGAGAATTAGTTTTATTTTTTCAAAAGAGTGTTAACAAACTTATAAAAATTTTAATATAATAAAGATACACAACTTCTTAGATGTAGTGAGACTGTGACGACCAAACCATCACATATTATCACACACCGTATCATAGGATGTCCTTTACTCTAATTATATATAAGGATATAATTATAGATAGATTTCTAGCGAGAAACCAACTTATAATAGCACAGTATAGATTTGTTGCCAAAATCCAGTCAGATTTGGATGCATAAGACTCCGGAAGTAGACTGTAGATAACATATCCTTCTTTTTCGATCCATATATCTTTCACCATAATTTTTCAACAAAAACGTTTAGACATGCTTCAAACTGCAGATACAATATATTACACCGAGCATGTACATGTAGACATACATCCAGTTCTCAGGCATAGAATCAGAATAGCAAGTAATATGAACAATGCCCTTAGCAAGTAAACGAACTATATACTGCAGGAAGATGAGGTATGGTTGGCCCTATCATCATATAACAAATTGGCTGAGAATTATGAATCAAAAAAAGAACAAAAATATATAATATTATTATCACACTTTATGGGACCCATACAATACAGCTAAGCTAGCAACTTAGCAAGTTCATCGACTCTCAGGCTTCCGTTTGGAACAATACTTGAAAACTCTCCTCTTAAACTCTTCTTTCGTTGATTTGTAAAACTTTTGTTCACACTTCTATCTCTCGCCGAAATATCTATAACTGCTTTTTCCTCTACTGCTTCCACTGATTCAGCTTTGCTTGTATAAGCTTCTAGTTCTCCAGCTTTGCTTGCATCATATTTTTTTACAGCCACCTTCCTCGGCCGCTTTTCAAAAGTAGGCCCCTTGGGAGCAGATTTGGCAAGAGTAACTGCCCTCTCGTAAACAATATCAGCATTCAGACAAGATTTCTCTAAAACAACTGCACTACCACCCTCGATAGCCTTATTTCGAAGCATAATTACTCCCTCCATCCAACGCATCTTCATATCATTCGCCTCGTAAGGACCAGTCAAATTTTCATATACATCTTGCACCTCATTACATATTTGGGGAGCCTTACCGTTAGCATCTGACAGAATTTTTTCCGACCCTCCAGAAATAACTGTTGCGGCACCATCATCTATACTCGTACCTGTAACAATTATAGGTGTTCCAGAGCTGTTTGTCAAAATTTCTGTACCATCAGCAGTGGAGTCAGAACATGATCGATTGATCTTACTTTCACAAACACGCATCACCATTTCAAGTGGAGGAGCTGAAGTATATTTATCACTGGATCCAGATGTAATATCCTCATCTACATCCGCTCTCAATTTTTTCCTTTCGTCGATGTCAACACCTTCACCAACAGAGGGAGACGGACTAGTGTTGACATTGTTATGTTCCACAATCTCAGATGAATGATGTGCACCCGTAATTACTTGACCTTCCAAATGTGATGTGCTGGACGTACTATCAATTTTAGATTTCTCAACATTCTCTTCTTCAGGAAACTGAGACTTCCAATCCCTTCCTCTCCACATTAGTATGTGTTCACGTTCGAATGAGATTAGTACACATGGAACAAGATCCTACAATGATTAAGAAAGCCATAATGAGAAGATTGAGCATCTGCGATATGATGTAGGGTACACATAAATTAAAGAAAGTCACACCTTGAGTTTGGCCCCTATTTTCCGATAGTCACTGGGATTCAATCCTTGACAATCAATTCGCACCAACTCACATGCTTCAAAAGCCTCCCTGACATTATTTGCAAGGTCACAGTAGACACCATTTTTTCCTAAGAAATGCATGCATAGTTTAAGTGACTAGCAATGCTAACTTCATGATCACAACCTTATAAGAATATCAGTACGTACCAAGTTTGCGAATGGGTATTAGATCACGTCCTTTTTGGCGCATTTGGCTTGCTTCTTCCAGTGTTAAACCCTCTGGAGCTCGCTTGACCAACCTCGGGTACACAGGGGTTATTGGCTTCCACAACATAATAGGATATCTAGGACGAGTCTTGTAATTGTAATTTCTACCTCGGAAAAGAAATAAAACTCCACCTTTACCATATATGATCTTTCCACCTGTTTTCTCCTAACAAAAAATCAAACTTTTAGTAATACCAAGGTCACGCAAGAATATTGCAATTTACATAATGGAAACATGTTTGGCTACTACAAAACTTGGCCGTCCTTCCTCTTCCATGCCATTCTGAAGTTGTTCAATGAATTCTTGGCAAAATATCAGGTAGTATATGCCAAGACAAAATATCAAAACCAATATGTCATTTACCTAGTTTCTATTAAGTATTTGATTCTTGCATGTTGAGCTCTGCCTCCATATATCTATACTATACTATCATAAGAGAAATTGAATATTTAAGGTTGTTTCTCAGTTTGATATGGTATGGTTGGTTAACAAAATATAACAACTGTTAGATTTTAAATCAAATAGATGAGAACCATTACATGTAATAAAAAGAAATAATCTTTATTTTAACATCTTAACTACTACCAAAAAACTAAGGTTCGACTTCAGCCAATGCCCAATAGCATAAGATAATTAAATATTTATTTCATTTATTTAGAAAATACAATCAAAGGAATATGATTTGAACCCCGTCAGTGGCATTAGTATATTTTATTTTGTTGTCTTCTATATTTTATTTTTTTACTAATGAAATTAATATATATATTAAAATACAAATAATAAGATAACAAATATTAAAAGTAATTTGTACATTGCACGGGTAGCTAGATGTTTTGTATTGGTATAATATATGTTTTTGATATAAATCTACGTCGCCTTATTATTTGTATGTGTCCTTAGAGGCTTAGGCTATGTCCCCTGCATTGTTCTTCACAATCTCTTGACACATACTACTACTCTAGCAATTTCTTTAGAAAAGTAATAACTACTTTATGCTTGTGGCCAATTACGCTTAAAGAGTACACAATGCTTTAATGAAAATAAACAAAAATAACACAACTTCAATCGACACAACATAAACCACAAATATATCAAAGTTCGACATACCAACCTCCAATTGTTTACGGACATTATCCATGTCAACGGTGCACACACCTTTGCACTTTATCTTGCACACCCTTCGTCGCTTCCAATGAGCATGAATATTTTCCAACATATTATGTGTAAAACCATCCCTTCCTAAACACCAAAAAAATATAATCTATAAACATTACAGCACAATAATATAGAAAAAACTCAAAAAAACAAACAAAACCGAAACAATACCCAAATTAAGTTGGCGCTGCGATTTTAAACAAGTAGTAACAAGCTCACTAACTTCCTTGTCACTCAACGGCTCCCCTAAAATCTCTTGTCTGGAACTAACATACTTAGGACCGGAGCCAGCCAAAAACGGACCAGGAGATTGCACTGGCTTAACACCTTTCTTATGAGGCGGAGGCAACTTAAAAGAATCAAACTCAAAGTTCTTCTTACTAGGTGACAATGGCTTTCTCCCGGTCCAGGGTCTAGGCATTGTACCTGGTCCAAAAGGTGCAATTGCCGGTTCCCGAAGCTTCAAAGGCTTAACATCCTTAGGAGTTTCGGTATAACTATACTGAAACTCAAACGGAGCTTCGGGAACCAAATATGAAACCCCATTGTCCCCAATTTTAATACCGGTTTCCGGAACAGTTTCGGGAGCCGGTAATTTTTGAAATTTGAGGAATGTTTTGAAAGCGGGGTGAGGTTTTTTAGGGGTTTTGGAGTACTTTGATTTTTTGCCAGGAATAGAAGGGCGGGAAGGTACGGAAGGTGTGCCAGTGGATTTGAAGTTGTGATTTGGGTTTGTATTGGAAACGGTGTCGGAGATGATGTTTTCGGCGGAATCGAAGCGTCTGGTGAAACGGAGGTCATCCTCGATTTGTTTTTGAGTGCGTTTAGGGAGGTTGAATTTCTCGGCGTTGGCGTTGTTCCACCGTGCGAATCGGATTTCGGTGACCGGGCGGTGGTCAGACGGCGGTGTTAAAAATGGAAAGGGGCTTAATGTTTTGGTTAGTGCCATTTTTCAGGCACCTACTACTTACTGCCCCCCTTTGATTTTGTATTTTGTAGATAAAACTCCACGTGGCTACGCTCCTATGGATATTAGAAGCCCTAGCTTGTCCAAATAATTTGGGGATTCAGAACTCCGAATTTTGTCGCCAAAATATCGACTCCGACTTATTTCACTAATATCTTTCTTCTTTCTTTGAAAAAAACTATAGGATTTTACCCACCCTATACAAACTTATCATCTGTCAAGTGTTATATAAATTAAACTAATTGATATATCGTATTAAAAAATAGTGAACTCTTAATTATATTAATTAATATATAAAGAATATTAAATATGGAACAAAAAATATAAATCGTCCATTTTAAAGAAACCTACACGCACCTATTGATGGATTAAAAATCTCAATTAAATATGAGGATTAATCGGCATTTTAAAGGAAAACTACATGAACCTATTATTTTCATTAAAACACAAAATCAATGCGAGTCTTATCTTCGTTTATAAAGTTTATGCCTTAAGCAAATGACGATTATAAGAACTCCAATAGTGCATAATCTTAATGCATAAATTGTACCGTGATGACAAAAACATGATATTAATGGTTAAGTTTAGGATTAATAAAGTGCTACTATAATATGAAGTGTAGTAATCAGAATATACAAAATGAAGAATTAACTATCATGAATGATTGCTTAAAGGAATGGGTCGGTATAATCAAATAGAGGCCGCAAACGTTCAAGAAAGTTTAGTTAGTACCAATATCATTCCTAGACTCAGACTACCATGATTTTGCTAAGGATATATAAGAAGGATGCATCCAACCAAAACATGTATGAGAATTGTATGATGAAGATGATGGCATGCCTTTGTTGTAATGTTGATACAAAAATGATATCGATTCAACCATTCAAGGTCCATTTCAGCTACCTGAGCTCCAAAATGATAATAAATTTGGACTAAAAAATTGGCTGGAATCAGGGTTTACTATATCTTGTGGACATTTCAGAGTAATGAACAGATGCATTCTTGATCAAGTTAAAATATTTTCAAATCATCTGAGACTAGAGAAGTCTGGAAATGGGGGATATGTTAGGATTTATCGAAATAAGGGAGACATATGTGCAATATATTTGAACTTGGCAACAACATTGGACAACACAACTTCGGAGGAGGTAAGACATAAGTATGATTGTATGACATGGTGGAAGTTCTTGATGATTACTCTGAGCAGCTTGGAATAAAATTTATGTGGAATATAAGGCCTGAGATTAATAACTGTATACTTAAAGAATGGTTGCTATAAAGTCAATCATGCAAAGATATATGAGGAGAATTGAAGCAGGTTACATGATTACAATTTTACAAACTATACATTGTACTAAAATATGTAGTTAGTCTTGGAAATATTCTATATTTGCAGATTGAATGAAGAGTGGGATGGTATTAAATTGTTTACCTTATAAATTCTCATCATATGGTGATACTAAGAAAGAATAAGGTGCCTTTAACAACGGTATACTTGTTTGTTAACTACTTCTCTTATTGGATATGATTAATAATAAAACTAATAGAACATGTAAATTGAAATGCAATAATCAGTTGTTCAATGCTCCTACAATAGGCCTTGAAAATTCACAACAGTGGTTCAAAATGACAAAAACCCATAACATGTCCTTGCATTGTACTTTAAAACACATGAAATGTAGGAGAATATTTAAAAAGCTTAATCACTGAAACTACTTAGGAGAATCCTGTACAGGATGAGTTGAGTAACACAATGCTCACACTTAGTGTTCCACAGATGAGACATGTTCAAACTTTTGCAGTATAATTCACCATCAACATGAAAGTCAGGCTCAACAGTCCTATCGCAGAGGGATAACCATAATTCTTCTCCATAAGGATGACCATCTAGCTGGTACATTGGGTCTAAATTTCGTGCATTTGGGCAAAACTTATATGCAGGCAAAAGATAGTCTCTATCTGTAATGTAAGCATACATCTCTTCAAACAACCTAAAAATTTATATCAGCTTCGACCTCATATCAGTTCTATTGAGCAATTCAAATATCTCCTGGCATGTCTGACTTCTTTCAAGGCCTCTAAATATAACTTTAAAGAAAACGTAGCCAAACAAAGATGGGAAATGATTACCTGATATATGATCCAAGACTGCGAGATGGTGATCAACATTTTGCCTCATAAATAGATTTTGAACTGAGTCATAGAACATCGCTTGATCAACATTGTTACGAACTGCAAAAGCTATGAAACCATGAAAACGATCATGTGTGACCTTGAATGGATTTTGATGAAACTGATAAAGTGCATCCCAATCCATCTTGTCCAACACTTCTTTGATTCTCAAAGAGGTTTGCCTATTTAGCCAAGCCATTAACAGTCTTGCAAAACTGCTGAAATCATCTTCCTGGATGATAATGTAAGAAAATATCAAACTGATAATGTCTGATTGAAGATTTTCCATTGCTATGTTTATTACTCTTCTCAGAAATGAGAGTTGTATGAAACTGATAATATGATAGAGAAAGAACAGTGTGAAGAGGTATGTAGATGAGATAATAAAAAGGTTGTGTTAATAGTTATAATTATAGTTAATGCAATTATCATCAAATTGAATCCATGCATGTGTAACAGTGAGGCCAAATAGACTCTTCATCTTCTATATTTATGTTTTTAAATAAAAGACCCCACATTTAGATTTTCTAGTTGATGATGTAAGAATGCTCATCATACCTTAGTGTGTAATACGTGCCATAATAATTACACTTTAATACATTAGTATTTTGCAAGATACTATTTTTCTTGGAAGATGCAATATATAAAATGCTTCAATTCTAATGTAGCCACATGATATGATGTGTTTAACAATTCATGTTTGTTTAATTGTACAAAAAGTTAAATCTCTATAACTTTAACAAAATGGGTTTATTATATCTAACTTCGGTCAATATAAAATTAAGTTATATTGGTTTAATATAATATATGTTAGCAAAAAATACGTTATGAACAAATATAAAATTTGTCAAACAATGAAAACATTTTATTTTAATTAATAATAGTAACAAATTATTCCTTTAATTTCTAAGCAATAATATAAACAAACTATAATAATGCTAACTGATCTTCTATATTTAAAAATTTTATCAATATTTTATATTACATTTAAAATATATTTTATCGAAAATGGTAATAGTTTATCCATGGTGATATTTAAGGCCAAACAATATTTAAAGGAAATTAATGCATTAAAAACTTAAATTATGTACCATCCTTACTTTAAATATTAGCAATTTATTTATTCTTACAAAATTATAACTTCAAATCTAAATATAAATTCATATATGTAATTTATAAGTAATCCGGGTGGAATTCCCTATAGAACAGTATCATACATTTAAAACTAAATATTATATTTTTAAATAAAATTTAGAAATATATTTTACTTTTAAAAAATTATAAATACAATGCTTTAATATTGAATTTATATCAAAGCTGAAAAATGTATATCTCTTGTTATTTAGGTGGTTTACAGTTGGGATACATCTGATATATCTTAAAACATAAAAGTAACTTTAAAATTTAATACAATTTCTTTACAATTAGGCGATAAATAATATCTTGTTGAAACAGAGAAGAAACCATCAAGAAACCGTCAAACATCCCATACATTTACAAAATTGATTAATTATGCAAACTACACAATATCAACAAAGTTCATCGATGGAGGTATGCCTCTTTTTTACCGAGAAGGAAGTTATTCGGTTCTGTTCTTATTTAGATTGAACCTCTAAGAGTTTCTTGTTGTTGAAACATAATTATGTTAAGTTTAGTTTATTTTGTAACTACTCATTGTTACATGTTCATATTTAATTTGTACTCATATTAAACATGAACTTTTGTCATATAATCTTCCGTGTATTCAATGCCAAACAATGTTTATGAAATCATTGCTATGAATTACTTATATTAATATAATTAGCCGTCCAATTTAGGTTATGAGTTTTTATTTTGGAATTAGTATTTGCAAATTGGGGATATGGGTTTAGTACTTGAACTTAGTCATCGTAACACAAATCTAAGCAAGTTATATTCTCTACATTAAGACTTTGTTAATATTAAGGAATTAAAACTTTAAAATAAATTGGAAAAGAGATTTCATTGACACTAATGGGTGATCTGTATTTCCGCATAGGAGCAGGACAATTCTATGATGGTTTTGAAACAATACAACAGTCTTGCTTTAGGTAAGAGTAAAAACACAAATATATTATCGAGTATAATGCAATATGCTTTTGCCTGATCCCAATGCAGAGTTATATAATAACTTGCTTGGAGATCATTTTATTTTTGGTTCAGAAAGGACAATTGAAGAAACTGATATGGAACTTATTCAAGAGGTAAATAAAATTAATAACTCATAACACAATTATTGTACCTAATTTTAATTCTTAATAGATGTATGTCTTATTGTTAAATTATGTGCTAATTATCTATTTAACATATATTTGTCAATAGATGGAAGTAGAGATGCCAAAGACGACACAGTTTATTCTTTTCATTGATCCACACATGCGAGACAAAAATAAATTGGTAAGCCAATATATTATTTCATTGATTAGTTATAGTAAATAATCCCATTTTAGCAAATACATTTACATTGATTCTTTCTTACAGATTGTACCAGAATCAATAAGTTCAGAGATAGCAGGAGACATTCCGTGTAATGCACAAATAAGGCTACCCAGCGGTCATAAAATAAAGGGCAAGTTTGATAATAAGACAAACACTATTACTGATCTTTCACCTCTGTTTCAAGAACTTGTGAGAACTGGAGGGAGCATTATAGTTGTTTTATATCAAGGTTCTAGAAATTTTTGGGTTAATATATTATGTGACGAAGGTTTAGAAGTTGATTATGTTGTCCCAAAAAAATAGTTGGTGGGCAATTTTTGCAATAATGGTATATCTGATAATAGATCATAGTTATAAAAGGAATTTTGATTTTTTTATACACTCGCATATCTATCATAATATGTACTCGTGCTATAAATATTTTTTGTAGAAAAAAAAGATGCAAGCGGCCAGAAATTTCTTTCATTAGTTACACCTTACGCAATTTCTGATGGAGAATTTGTAAGTTTCTTCACATGATGCACTAAGGTTCTAAATATATGCATTTATTCATTCATAATTTATGTATATATTCAATAGTTTTTGATATGATTCAAATTATTTTCTATATCAATAATTTATCCAGGAAATTCCTTTCAATTTCCATCTGAGTTTTGAATTTAGCATACCACCAGTAGTTTCATTTTCATTTAAGAATGAAAAGCGTTTTAGAGGATACTACTCAAGTGTGAAGGGAATATTGTTTGGTTTGCGAGAGCTTGGGCATTATGCAAAACTTAACGAAGAAGACATTCTACTTTTCACATATTTGGGAAGTGGTGAATTTACGATCAATGTTTTTGACAATGCAAGAATTGAGAAGGAAGTTGAGGAGGTTGCAATTATTAGAGGCTATATGCTAATTTTATATCATAAATTGAATTTAGATGATGGAATGTATTATATATACAATAGGGATTTACTGTATGAAAACTGAAATGTATACTCTGTTTTATATGCAGACATTACCGACGAAGATAACATCCACAATGTTGCAAGTGCGACAAACGTGAATGTTGCAGAACAACAGATTATTGTTCAAATAAACGAACCAATGCCAAACATTGTTCAATTCAGTAGAGTTATGAGAAAATCCCATGTCAACAACTCAGGTCATGGAGTGGTACGGCTCTCTTAAATCAAGCACTATTATTCTACTAAGTTTGCAATATTAATTATCTAACATTACTTCGAAATCCAGTATTTTCCTAAATATATTCATCCTGAAGTACGTGAATGGGGTGTTGGAGAAGAGATAGTTTTAAGGACGCAAAATGGAGATTCTCTTGTAGGACTCTCAATTGAAAAAGGAAAAACATATTGCTTGGCAGGCTGGAACAGGTTTGTAGATGACAATCATTTCACGGAGGATCAGACCATATTCTTTACAATGTTGGCTAACGAAGAGAATAGGGTTGTTTTCCAGGTTGAATGACATTAGTAATCTAGAATTTCTGTTTTAATATTCACATCAATTTAAAATTATGAAATGTATGTTTATTTCTTTTCACCGCCTAAATTATGATATGTAACTTATTAAATCCTAATAGTTTATGATATGGATGATAATGGGGGGAAATGGTTATGGTTTGACGTTATACCAAATAGTGCTTGCTATGTCATAGTCTTGTAATTAATATTTTCCTTACACAATCTCTTATTCCACATGTCTTGTTACATGTATATGTACAAAACTTTAAATTGAAAACTGTTTACATTTTTTACACTTAAAATAACCAATTCTTCTTATGACAAACAATGATTATCAACCTAAACATATAGAAAGTAACTTACAAACAAAATTTAATATGATATTGAATAGCGTATGACGTGTAATATGAAAACATGCATTTGATATTGTATAAAAATATCATATGTTCTTTCCAATGATAGGACTGTTTTCATCAATTTCCTAACAAATAAGACACGGTATTAGGCGAATCTTGACATGTAATATGACAACATGAATTGAAACTAATTAAGGAACTACGGGAAAAATAAACCATATATACTTTGATAAAAAAAATCACTGTTTCCAATAAAAAACATTTTACATAATTTATTAGGTCTTCAAGCCTCTGCTATTTCTTCAATATCGCGATGGCGATAAATGTCATATGTAGAATTGGGTTGTTGAAATTTAGCACCAAAAAACACCATCCTCAATCCTATAGCAACAAAAAGTTGGATGCAATTAGTCATTTTATGAGTTTATGAAGCTATACATATTGTAGCTCTTTTTAGAGCAATTGTGTACCTCTTTCTCATATTGAGTACATCAGCATTCTGAAGATTAATATAAATCCTTGAAGATTCAACAGTACCAATAACTGCTTCACCTACAAAACAATATAAATGGATGATTTTCATGCGAATCAAACATGTTTAACATATAACATTCAGATTATTGTGAGGAATGTAACTTACTCACCGTGCAACCAAATGGGTCTCATACTTGCCAAAATGACTATAATCGGACTTTCCAAAACATCATTAAACAACGGATCAAGGGATTTAACATGCTTACCCCATACGGTAACTCTAACAACGTTCCTGTTTATCAAAAGTAAAGGAATAGCGTATGAATATTCGAATTTTGATATGTAATTTTAATATTCTAATATCTAAATATGTAAGAAATAGATTCTCAAGGAAGAACCTTTCATCGGTTATTCTAAAATGAATAATCGTTTGGTCACCAATCATAGAAGGAATAACCTGAGCAGGTTCAAGATCTTCAACAACTCCAATAACATCTGAATTATTGTAATAAACATATGTAAAATTAATAATAGACATATGTGAAGGGTAAAAATACATGATAAATTTGAGAATCGTATAAAACCTGTAAGAATATCAGCAATATCGCCAGTTCGATATCCTTTTGCATTTACTATCATGTCACCAATATCAACAAAGTCATGTTTATGAAGAGCTATTGTAGTGTCATCTCCCAATAAAGGTTTAATCACTGTTTCACTATTAAACGTGATATATATTCTGGAAGAAACAGACCTATGCTTCCTTGTATCCTTTTTAGTTAAGAAATCAGAAATCTCATACACTTTTCCTTCATTTATAACTTCTTAAAATGTATCCCAAACATTAGAATCAATGGTGGCTTGAACATGAAAATTTTGAAAACAACTATATTCGTCAAATTAATAGTTTCATGTCACAACATATTGCATATAAAATATTTAAATGATTGATAGATGTGTTATACAGGAAAATTACCTCAGCATCCAGAAAAATTAAATTATATCGATACGATGAGTCATCATCAGAAGTATTTGATGGACACATTCTAGTCACCCTAATCTTAAACTTTCAGTTGGTGTGAAATTCATTGAGTGTTCTGAGCTTATCAAACATAACTAAATTTGTAATACTCTCACCATTACTGATTAAGTGTAGTGATGATATAACATTGGTGTTATACATAATTAGGTTATAAATCTAACTTTGTTATTATTATGTAAATTTACTACTTCTCCCATGAATAATAAATTATAATCTTTCAAAATCCTGTAATAGAAGGCATAAATAACTGATACTAATGCTTATGATAATCTTTCTTAATTTAGAAAAATGTAAGATAATATGGTAGTTATTTACAATGATTGGTGGTAATGGAAATACCTTGATTCAAGTACATCTTAATCATAATTCTAATGATAATCATAATCTTTGTCGGTGTAATGATTGAATGAATCCTTGAATTATGATTAATCAAAATCAATATCAAATCAATTATTTGTCTTTCTATATGTAGAAAGTAAATGTAAAATATATGTGCTGTTTAATTCAAGTAAATTTATTGAAGAGACTTAATATTGATCTGAATCAAACTGTATTCAAATACTTCAGAACTCTGTTATTATATGTCCAGCGGATCATAACTATTTCCTACCAAAACTAATAAAAATATTTAAGTTTGTTTTTCATGTCAAATATATGTTGATGATATCTATGGTTCAATTATAAATTTCAATGCGAATGCTGCAAATAAATTATGTAAGAAAAATGTTCAACATTCAACATAACATCAATAATCAAATTCACCGGTACGACATAACAACTGGTATAATTTATGAAAGAAAGAACATTAAGATGTAAATAATAATCCGTATCAAATGATAGTGAAATAATCAT
The DNA here is from genome assembly GCF_009905375.1 of Apium graveolens. NCBI lineage: Eukaryota > Viridiplantae > Streptophyta > Magnoliopsida > Apiales > Apiaceae > Apium > Apium graveolens. The sequence goes on along the minus strand of NC_133651.1, from coordinate 153,723,931 downwards.
GGAAAATTCATTTAGAATATCAGGGATAGGAATATCCTCTGCTCGCTGCATAGGAGGTAAATTGGACATTCATAAAATTACAACAAATAAAAATAAATTTTACACATTTGTGATCAAACTATAAATACAATACCACATATTTCTTATTCAAGTAATGTGTTGCGGTGTTGCCAGCTAGCCTCTTCACGACACGATCCATGAGGATAACATTAATAGTCAATATGAATCCTCAGCTAAGACTATTAAGCGAAACCTATATATTTGTACAAATAAACCTCTTCTCAGCAAATAAAAATGTCACAAATGTACTGTGTATAAGTGTTGCAATGCATTACTAATCCAAACAAACCTCTTCTCAGAAAATATCCAGTTTATCTTACAATTTTCACATCTGAACCTCTTCCCTTCTTTTTGAACATCTACTTTACATTTCTGACAACTATAGTATCACCAATTATCTACATCCTCAATCTTAAGAATTTTGAACGTGCAACAAACCTTCTTCTGAAATATTAGTAAAAAATGGAGTTAGTGAAAATATGTTATCATTTCAATTGTATGAAAATTGGAAAATGCTAGTACATTGATGATAAATATGAATAACAAACCTTAACACTTAAAGTGGAACAACTGTCGTTCAAATCTTCAGGCTTAACCTTTTAATGGAAGGTATAATTGCGTTTTCGGTTGACATCTTTTCAGGATTTCCAGGACTTTTGAACCCTTCCTCCAATAATCTTATTTAATGACAAAATGATGTTAACATAAAAAATGTATAATTAATTTCCTAAACTTCTAATTTTATATAAACAGAAAATACCTTTCTCGCATTTCTACAACCGGCTCAATGTTCAGGTTTATGTAGACCTTTGAAGATGGCAATTAACCAATTTGTACGGTTTCTAACAAAATAATGTTTTCAACAAAATTGAAATCTATTAGGAATATATGCATTGCTTTATATTTGGATGATTAAAAGTAGATTAATTAAACAACAAAAATGTTTAATATATTACAAAATATGACCAGAATGATTCTCAAAATACCCCCGAATGTAGATAGTTTGGTACTGTTACAATTGCTATGATTGGTTTCTCCTCGGCCTTTATAAAAGCCTCATTCACGGCTATAGCCAATTCTCCCCAGATGCTCACTTTGTGAGAAACTCTGCAGTTATAAAACATCAGATAATATAGTTATATTTTTGTATTAGTCTTTATATAAAAAGAATTCATTATTATCAGACAATTATAATTTACCTGCCATCCGTAAGCATAAATCTAACAACATCTCTTGGTCCATATTTGGCAGATATTCGATTAACTTTCTCATATTCATTAATTACTCTGATTATATCTACAATTGTATGATTCAGACTGTTAAGAATTGTAAATGTTTCTCTATATGTATTGTTAACATAGCATATATTAAATTCGCATAATGCTTGAAATTACAAAAATTCTTGTAACACTAAAAAGTAGATAAAAATGTAATCATAGCAGCTAAAAACTCAGAATTCTCGTTCTCTCCCAAATGCTTCGTTTCTTCCTCTAGGTCACCCAAATCCATGAATTCGAACTTATAACGCGGAATCATACCATTATCCTCAACAAGTTGATTAATAGTGGAGCCCAATAGCCTTATACATAAATTAGTTGACACAGGCTTGAGCTTGCCAACAGTATTCCTAACAGTTTAGTTCTCAAATCTGTAAACATTACCCTCAACCACATCTTTTCCAATCGCCTTCCAATTGTCAGGAAACACGTAGGCGTGTACATGAGAATTCTGTGTTTTACAATCAGAAATAAGGTTAATATGTTTAACATAAAATATACTGCATATATAGTTTATGTGCGATAAGTACATGGAAATTTAGTTCCAAAGAAAGATTAATAAGAATTATATACATCATCAACCAAAAGAATGAGATTGTAGCCTCTAAAGGAACCGTTTCAGGTGATATAGTATAACTTTCAGTTAGAGTGATATAGACAATTATAAATTATATTCGTATATTCATCAACAGAACTACAATTATATTTTTGTCACTCTAACTTTCAGTCGCCATGTAGTTCTGTTCTTTTGGAGATTTTTGATGTGATCAAACAAAAGACTCTCCATGACTCGTGGTGAGTAAGAAAATGACTTGTGAAGATGAGTGTTATTTTGACAGATTAATTATAGTGTATATTTAAGGTAGAAGAATTCTGTTATGTGATTGAAATTAATTTTGCATAGCTGACTTCGATTATGGAGAGTGATTAAAGCAGTCTAAAAAATAGTACATTAAAATCTCAGTGAAAGACTTATCTATTAAGAAATATTTATCCTAATTGATATGATGTTTAAAATAAAAAATACATCAACTAATAGCTAAATGAAACCAAGGCTAACAAACTTAGGCATTTCAATATAATATCATAATAATGTGAAAAAATATCCTCTTCAGATCTTTTGTCATAAGTAATAAGTAATATATCATGGACGCTTCTATTCTTCAAAAATTATTCGATTTTATCCTAGATATGAAATTTAATAATTGTTCCTAATAAAGATAAAAATTGTTTAAAATTGTAAAAAATAAATCAATTTGCCTTAATTTTAGGTAATATAGTTGAAGACTCAAAGTTGTTTTGATGAGTAAATATTATACATTCGATAAACTTGTAGTTATCACAAAGCAACATGGATTCTGCTATAGTGTTTACAAATAAGTCCTTGGCATGTCTAACGAAGGAAAACTACGAATCAAATGAACTGGCAATGTTTTCTATATTTGTTGCTATGTAGTTTCTAGAGCTTGACATCTTTGAACCTATTTGGTAGGTTGTTTCATACGTGCTGCTGAACGAAAATGGAGAAGGAGTATATTCAAGTGTAAAAATATTCTTAACAAATGGATCTACTTTTGTGTTGGGATTTGACAAAGAAAGAAATGTGTTGTGTGGATTTAAAAGCTTGTTAACAGCTGAGGAATTAGAAATTGGAAATTGGATGTTATTTGAACGTTTTTCAGAAGATTATTTCTTTCTCTACGTAGTAAACCTTGAAAAATGTTTAGTTTTCAATTCGACGGCTAATGAACTTGTTGATTCAATGTTGAAATATCAAGGTACGTTTCACTGCATTTTAATAGTTTATTTTGGGTACATTTTACTACATAAATTCCACTGGATTCTAAAAGGTTGGACATTTCTAATGTAGGATGGTGTTCAATCAAGGGTGTTGCAAAATTTGTGTGTGATGTTGATTGTTCAATAAAGTTGATAGATATCGTAAGTTTCTTTATATATTTTATTAATGCACGACTTCGATGAAAATATCATGACAATATTGTTTGTAATTTGTAGCGTCTGCCGCATTGCTTCATGGAGAAATATGCTCATAGGATTCCTTATAAGATATTTATAGTACTGAACAATGGTCAGGCCTTTGAGAGACATTTTTGTGAGAAGGATGGAGAATTACATGGACTTTGTGGTGTTATACACTTTATAAGACTTGGCAAAAAAACTCGATTGGTTTTCACATATGATGGCGATTTTATGTTCTATGTATCGGCATTTGGTATAAACGGAACCGAAAAGTCAATGCTTAATACCGGAATTGAATATCCAGGTAGAGGCTACTTAAATTATATAAATTATGTGATATACACAGCCTCCTATGATACTTAATCTGGCTAATGATAATTATTTTTATTTTCACATTCAGGGTACAAAACATCCATTGAGTTGGATTTTGAGATTGATATCAAAAGGTGTCACACAATCAAAAAGTTCTATGAAGTCGTATGTATATCTTACTCTAATAACTCTCCAACTATGACATGTATTATTTGTTGTGCCGTGTGGTTTAAAAATAAGTATATCATATACAATATGTTAAATTAAATCATCGACACCTGACTGATCATTGGAGAAATGCATCACAAATAGTTGTTTATCACGAAGAATCAACGTGGCATGTGAAAGTGAAGAAAAGGAGAAAAAGAATCACTCTTACGGATGGGTGGCCAGAATTCTGCAGGGAAATGAAACTTGTGACTGGGGATTCTTGTTTTTTCTTAATGCGAGAATGTTACTTGGAATTTGATGTTGAAATCCTCAGAAAAGCTGAGGTCAATACATGAATTTGTAACTTGGGCACAGTGAATTTCTTTTCTGAAATAGAAAAGTTCTAAATCTACTTTGACGGAATTGTTCATTACAAATGCATTTTGTGGATACCAAAGTTTAACATTGCAGAGTTGAAAATAAAATAGAAATATCTCTAAATCCAATCTGATTCAAAAATACTTGAATAGTAAAGCAGCATTATGTTAGGAAATAAAAAAATATTTTTAACAACTCCAAAGACTGTGGCAAAATATTGATATGAAAAGGATGTAGCTTTCTGATAAAACAACATAAAGTAGAAACATAACAGACTGTCATGTACAACTAATTCAACATTTTTAGAACCAATAATAATCTTTGATGACAATTAAAACATAATAATAGTAAGATAAAACTGCAGCTACATCATATCCAGCTAATACATGTTACTTAATACGAAAATATGATAAGAAAATGCAGTTTACTAAATTACTTTTCAAAATGTTCAGATCCTTTTTCATGGCCTTCACATCCTTCTTCGTGCGCTTCACATTATTGGTCAAATCAGAATGATCTATTCCAACTTTCCAGAGGAGCAGTTCAACAGTTTTTGTCAAATTTTTAATGTTGCGAGAAATGCTTTTGATTTTGGATTCAAGTTTTGATAGAGTATTCCCCATCCTCTTCTTCCAGCGTTTGTTCCTTGTTCCCTTGTAGCCCGAACTACTAAAACTCTTGCTTGTTTCAACACTTTCACATACTGGTTTCTTAGTTATGCAAAATCAACAAACAAACTTATATGACATAGTACTGTTATAGCATGTATACAGTATACAACTGTATGATAGCATACGCTAGAGCAGTCCTCTTCGCAATCAGTAGAAATTTATTATTCTGTGCTATTGCAACCTCTTCAACTTCTGATTTCTTAATTCTGCAAAAAAAACAAAGCTAAGTTATAAGACATATTAATCAAATGTTATATATACATGATATAATGGTATTTAGCATATGCCAAAGCAGGCTTCTTTTCCATGGGTGGAAACTTATTCATTGTTGCTCAGATAGTTGAGTAGAGAAGTATGGTGGTAGAAGACTGATGCTTTTTAGAATATGAAATGTGGATAGTAAAGTATGAAACTTGTGGTAATATAACACAACCAGTCAAATTTAATTCCTAGGTGCAAGAGAAGTAATAAGGCTATTGCTTTAATTCAGATCTATTTGTAATTGAGATACATTAATTGGAGAGTTGTTAGAGTACACTGTTTACGTTTAATGAAGAGTGCAGTGTTTGAAACCTTGGGTAAACAATACGCATTGTTTATTCTTCCTTCAATATGTCAATTTGTCCTCTTACAAAAACAATCCTTTTTATTTATATTATTTTATGTTGCATACTTAATGGAATGTAAATCAGACCAGAACTTCTGGAAAATAAATGACTTATTGAAGTATTAATATAAATGTAGAATCAGAAATCCAATTCCAAAATATAGAATAAAGCAGAAAGAGAGATAGATAATCCAAGAGTGACAGATACTCGATTCTTTTAAATTTAATTGAGAAAAGCCAAATATGGAACAATTTGTTTAAAAAAGGAAATGCAGATGCAATCTTCAGGACTCGGCCATAGCTTTCACTTGAACTGTTTTACATTTACTCGATCGGTGGTACTTCATCTTAATTGACAATTCTGCAATACAGTGACATGTAAAAATAGGTCAGGTGGTCTCGTTTAAATATTAATGTATTATGCTTCGTGCATATGAAATGAATTATACCTCTCTCTCATATCGTTAACAGCGTCATGTGCAAGATTAATATAAATCTTGGTGGAAGGGATAGATGACAACACGATAGTACCTGAAATATAACTTGAAATTAAAATTACACGTTGTAGTTAAAGTGTACATGATTAAACAAATTACATGTCAGTGTTATAATTTAGTAGTAAGATACTAACCACGAGATAACACAGATTTGCAACTTGCAATAATGATGATAGCAGGCTCATTTACAATACTTTGTAATTTCTGTGGAACATTGCCAATTTTTGAATCCCACAAATTCACTTTGAAAGAATGCCTATAAATATATATAAATTATTAACCTTGTTGAACGTCACTTACAATTCTATGAGACAAAGTGGCATGTAATAGTATTACTTATTAAGGTACAAATTAGAAATTTTACCAGTGGTCTTCAAGGTCGAAACTAAACAATGTTTTCTCGCCATACTTCGTGGCAATATTCCTTACTGGCTGAATATTAGACACAACACCAACATCTAGCCAAACATTTAACTATGTCATAACACAATTTTTTTTTAAAACATAGTGCCTACTGTTGAAAAAATACATTAAACTGACCGCTTGAAAATGTAGGCACTTCATTATGTACGTCAAAAAAGGAAGAACTATACAGGCTCTCAATTGTTTTGAGTTCAAACTTATGCATAGGTATGTTCACAAGAGGATTGACGATTTGCTGGCATGTTGTTACATTCGTGAAGAAAATTCTAATAGGAGAAGAAACAGGCCTCAACATTCCAGCGGCGTCTACGGTCATGATGCAGGTAAACTCATAAACACCTCCCTCATGAATGATATCATTCCAAAAATGCCAAACAGAACTGTTAACAAAGGCATGAACATGATAATCATGTATAGAAAAAATAAAAGCGTGAATTAGTTTGAAAAAGGTCTCTACTAAAACTCAACTATAGCATAATATAAAGGTTGTATATTGTAACTTATATCATCATCTAGTAAAATCAGATTCATTCCCATAAAAATAGTTCCTTCATCTCTGATTGACGGCCACATCTGAGTGAAACGGACTCTAATTCTCCAAGCAGTCGGTGAAGTATCGACCGTACGCAGGGAATTAAAGACATCTGTTTACAAAGATGAAGAATTTTAAGTGAACAAAATATGCTTATATTAAACAAATGGATTTATTAAGAAAATGAGAAAATATGGTGCTTTAACAGAATTACTGACCCATTAGCAATAGTGTTATGTATTGACAGAATGAAAAATTGTCACACCCCAAATACACACACATACTGAATAAAAGAGAACCATAATTATTACAAACTTATAAGTCCAAAGGACGATAATGATCTAATACACCCCAACCAAAATAATAACAATTCCAAGATCTTTACAAGTTCAGAGTTTGGAACATCCCTTCTAACTAATACCATGATTACATACTGGCAGATTTCGCCTAAACTATATATATTCTACCTGCGCCCTCAAATGGTCTTCACCCTGCCTAGCGGTTGACTTACGGGCGGTATGCTTAGTACGAACCATGATTGCTAGCTGTTGAACAGGGTTAAACACAAGAAAATGAGCTACAACGCTCAGCAAGTACTAATCATTCTACTAAGCAAGACATTATCACAAAATCACGAGTTCATAAATCAAGGGGGATTATGGATACTTGTGAGAATGACAATAAGAAACATGAAGTTATAATATGAAGACATGGTAGAATTATGGAAATTGAAACAGGGTATGTGGAATCATGATATCGGGCCATATGCAATAGTACAAAGACATGGTAGAATCAAAATATGGCATATGGTATCATGACATCGTGCAATCATGTTATAATTATCAAATCATCAAAATCATTTTAGGACGCTACGGATTACAGCCGGTGATTAGCCGCGAAGTAATCCTGAACCGCGCTGGGTTCTCAAATATAATGGGATCCCTAGGCTATATGTGAGCCTATCAATAATGTGAAAAGGACTTGCGTCTGGGTCCAATCCACTAAGATAAGAAAACATTTATTTTATTTTTATTGATTTATAACATGGATGCCGGGGAAAGATTGGGTATCAACTAAACTGAATTAGATTCAAGGGAAGAATATTTGAAGGTAAAGTATGAATCAAGCTAAGAGTGATTAACAAAAGTATTGGAAATAATTATGGTCATGGGGTTGTTATAACTAAGCATTCATGAGAAATGTATGTATGTGCAACGATTATAAGAATAAAGAGGTAATTAACTTGCCAACAATTATAAGCATAAGAAAGTAGTAACTACAATTATAAGCATACGAAATTAGTAACTTGCATTCCAATAATTCTAAGATTATTCGATCTTGACGGAACGAGTTTTCCCCTTCGCTTTGGAACCTACACATTATATTAATCTCATTACTATTCACTTTTTATCGACTTATAAGCCTATAAGCCTCTAGACTGACATTTACCCCTATTATAATTACGATCACACAAACTTATGATTACACATAACTTAATCTCATACAAATCAAGTAATTCCACATAGTCACATAATCACGTAACGGCATGGCATATACTACTAGTTATTTATACTATAATATCATCTAAACACCTAAGCACATAAGCAGGTAACACATAAGAACTATTATTGACCATAACTTAACCCTAAAGATGATGTGCAACACTCGAACTCTTCACTTCTAAGTCCTAATTACAATGAACACCACTAAGGTTTCCTAATGCCACTCGAAAGGGTGCTCTCGGGTTTCTTGGTGGGAATAGGGTATCTCCACCTTGGCCTTCATTCCAAACCACTTCCTACAGGTTGTTAAGACTCTAAAATAACTTCTAAAGTTAGGGAGACTCAAAGGCCTCACTCCTAAAGGTGAAGTAAGGTCAAGACTCTCACCGAAGTCCCCTGCGAGCAATAGTTTGCACGTCCTGTACTCTTTAGCCGATATCTCAACTTCTACTTTTGGAATTCTAACAAAACCAATTCCCATGGATTCTTAGGACCTAGTCCTAACTCTCAGACTTGGTTTCAGGCCAAGGCCTCACCTAGGCCTCTTTAGGCTTCTGCCCAAAGTTGGCACTTGACCAGCCTTCCTCGAATTCACTCTGCCCTGTTTTCACTCACATAAAACTCACTTTTCTCATTCAATTTTTAATTATAAAGATTTTTTAAGCTTCCTTGGGATGCATTATGTAACGCCCTTCAGACCCGGGGTATAAGTCTGGGGGTTACTAGATAATCACCAAACCAGTACAATCTGATTAACAAATAATAAAGACATGAATCTAAACCCCTTTAACACTAACCAGGATCTTTTTAGGTTGAAGTATGAAAACAAGAACCATTAACTTACTTTATTACAAACCAAATTCAAAATCTTACAAACTCTCTTTATTATAACCCATTGTCTAACTAGTTTTAAACTAATTTCATCTTTTATTCCAACGCACACACTAACTATCTACACTCCACCTATTCGGGCAACTCAAAGCTTTCTTCCTGGATTGGGATCAACACCTTGGATATGAGAGGATCCCGAGGCTTGACCCGTTTCTTTACCACTTGAGTCCTGATGGTTTTCATATTCCTTCTTAACTGAAAATAATAAGGTGAATAACAACAAAAAGGGGTGAGCCAAAAATTGCTCAGCAAGTCCGTAAAATATAAACAGTGTTAAAGCAGTATAAATGAATCGGTAATCTGGGTATATCTGCAAAGATATAACCCCGCGAGAATAGAAAGCAGGCCATTAATGGAGAGTACAAACGAACTAAACTGGACACAAGTTCGCATCTATACCCTGCTGATCATCTAGGATACAGTGCAGATCTATATCCCACTATATAGATCCAGTCGGGCACCCAGACACTATGGCCCATCTCAAGGATCCGGTTATGTCCCAGTCCTTAGGATTAAGTAAACTTAATCCCCAAAAGTATCACTATCCAGTCCCTGGAGTAGCAACCGGAACAATCGGTATGCTTTGATATATTCTAATCACCAGAATATATCAATATAAGTGAGTGTCAATTGGAATATGAATAAGAAATTCAAGGAAAAGGAGAAATCAAGAATCAAAATGAAATATGAACAAGAGAATAACAAGTGTGTATCAGTATTTATGAACAAGAATCAAAAGAGTGCAAGCGTGATAAGAATCTGAAGAAATATCACTATTCTGAAATTAGAATAAGGGAAAACTTGCCTTCTGCGTGACTCACTTCAAATATGTCACCTTCGTCTATCACTGACTCAACCTGCCTTGCTGGCTTAGCTTCTGTTAGAGAAATAGACTGGTTTAGTCATTTCATACTTCAATTGCGTCTTGAACCGACTTCACATCGTTCCTATTGTCTACCCATGCGCTTATGACCGACTCGTATATATTAACAAGACTCGATTAACCACATAATACACATAAGCACATAATCATTTTTATAGTTAAAATAATTTTTAGAATCAAAATCGATTAGCTAATCGCTCAACTGATCATTATCTGACTCGTTTTCTATTTTTCGGAATTTATCTGACTCGTCTCGGCACGCGATTCGGCTTATAATCAAACAAATAACAAATTCAACTAATTTCTAGAAGAAATTAGGTTTTAATATTATTTTTAGTGAAAAGAATTCATTTTTCTAAGTCAAAGGGCTTTCGTTTCGCTCGAATCGGACTAACGGTCTAATTAATATCAATTAAATACAGATAAATTAATTTATTATTCAATATAAATAATTATTACTAATTTTTAAACCCTAAAATAATTTTTAAATAATCATTTAAGAAAAATCAGAACTAACAATGATTTTTCTATAATTTTTCGAATTAAAATGAATTTATTATGATATATTGTAATTTTTTTGATTAATTATCAAAATAATTAATCAGTTTTAAATAATTAATAATTATTAAATAAATAATAAATAAATAATAAATAATTGAGAAAATAATTAAATATGATTTTTAGAAAATATTTCAGAATTATTTATAATATAAATCAATTAATTAAATAATCAATTAATTAATTTATAAAATAAATAAAACTGATTTTATATTTAAAATAAAATAAAAATAAAATAAATTCTCAGAAACAATTGTAGGAATTGGAAATCTGACAAAAACATATCAAACCTGGGTTAAAAACCGGGTTCTGATAAACACAAACGGGTTGCCAAGAACAACTTGACCCACCGGAAAATTCCCAGATTCCGGTGGCCGGCCGTAGCTCCGGTGGCCTCGATTCAGGCCAAAATCAGTACTGTTTGTACTGATTTTTACAGGGTTTCAACTCAACACAACTTCACTAATCTAATTCAGGCCAAAACAAACCAAAAACATCCCATAATCTTCAACTCCGGCGAAACCGACTTCAAAATGCGGCCAAAATACGAAATCATTCATTTGTACATGAAACTCGATGATTTATAGTGCAAATCAAAGCTAAGAACATGTACAATCAAAGCCCTAACATCACAAGAACCAAATATTCACAGAAATCACGTAGCTATGTTTTGAAAATCGAACATAAACCCTAATAATCGAACTTTACTATCCAGACATCGTTCGTTCAATTAAACACCATGAATCAATTGCAAATAACATCAGGAAGCTATATCAATCATCAAAACATCATAATAACCCTAGAATCAAAAAGCCCTAATTCGAACATAAACCCTACAAATCGAAAATCAAAAACTACGAATTAAAACGTGAAATTGATACTGGAAATGGAAAGAACAAATCAAAACCTTCGATTTGAGTACTTGAATCACACGATTTGATGCTGTAATCAGTGAGAAATCACGGCTTGAATTTCTGACCCGACCCTGTTCTTCCCGACCCGATTTCAGAGAATTTTGTGAATTTTGCTGATTTTTCTGAATTTTAGTTAATTAATTAATTAATAATTAGGCTATTTATAGTAGTAGAATTATTACTCCTAATTAAAATTAAGGCCCTAATTCTACACTTTTTAAAATTAATAAGCCCCTAATTTTATAATTTTTGAGTATTAAAATTTAATTTAAAAATATTTTATATATACAATATATATGCCAAAATTTCCTAAAAATTGTGAGTAATGCAAAAATACAAATATATGGTATAAATGAAAATCCTATAATTTTATAAAAATAAAAATGTGATTTTTGTGAGGTTTTAAACACCCAATGAGAAAATTTATATAATACCTAGATGTTCAGAATAATGCGATGATAAAAGCCGTTGGAAGAAAAATAAGGCCCATTGTTTTATTTGAGATACCTACTTTAAAATCATGATTCGGGTCGTAAAACTTTTAAAATGAAAGCTATAAATGAAAAATAAAATATCTGAAAAATATCTTAAAAATACCGGGATGACACAGAATGCACGTAACACATAACAATTAGGGTTTGACAGTTAATTCCACATAAATGACACATTAACACACATAATTTACTATAAATATGATATAATATAGTCGTAAATTTCCCAGACGTTACATCCTTCCCCCTTAATAGGATTCTGTCCTCAGAATCTCACTATGAAAACAATTGAGGATATTTCTCTAACATTTCACTCTCAAGTTCCCAGGTTGATTCTTCAACCATAGGGTTTCTCCACAATACTCGCACTAGAGACACAGACTTATTCCTTAACACTTTCTCTTGCCGATCTAAAATTCTTATCGGCTGTTCTACAAAAGACAAATCAGGTTGGATGTCTACCGGTTCATATTCTATTACATGCCTAGAATCAGGATTATATCACTTGAGCATCGACACGTGAAACACATTGTGAATATGTTGCATATGAGGCGGTAAAGCTAATTCGTACGCAACTTTTCCCACTTTTTTCAGAATTTCAAATGGTCCGACGTATCGTGTCTTCAATTTACCCTTGTTTCCAAATCCGGTCAATCCTTTCTATTTGCGTTGTCTATTTTGTGCTGCATCCAATCGCTTTCGAATAAGTTCTATCTTTTCTTTAGTCTGTTGGATTAATTCTGGACCCAAAGCCTTGCATTCTCCGACTTCATCTCAATATACCGGTGATCTGCATTTTCTTCTATATAACACTTCGTACGGTGGTATTCCAATGCTTGCATGATAGCTGTTGTTGTAAGAAAATTCAACAAAAGGTAGATGCTCATCCCAATTGCCTTCCAAGTCAATCGCGTAAACTCGTAGCATGTCCTCGATTGTTTGGATAGTTCTTTCACTTTTCCCATCGGTTTGCGGATGATAAGCGATACTCATGTTTAATTTAGTTCCAAGACATCCTTGAAATTGTCTCTAAAATCTTGAATTGAACTGGGGATCTCGATCAAACACGATAGATATTGGAACTCCATGTCGCATCACAATTTCTTTGAGATATAAGTGCACTAGCTTGTCGAGAGAAAATATTTCATTAATCGGTAGAAAATATGCCAAATTTGTTAGTCTGTGAATGATTACCCATATCGCATTATGATTCGCTTTAGTCCTTGGTAGTCCTACCACAAAATCCACCGCTAGATGTTCCCATTTCCATTCCGGAATATCTAATGGTTGTAGTAATCCACTCGGACGTTGATGTTCCGCTTTAACTCGCTGGCAGGTGTAGCATTTACTTACCCATTCTGTTATTTCCTTCTTCATATTCGGCCACCAAAAGTTTTCCTTCAGATCACGGTACATTTTTGTACTTCCTGGATGAATGGAATACTTCGAACTGTGCATATCTCGCAATATTTCTTCTTTTAGCTCGGTCACATTAGGGATCCAGATTCTTGATGCAAAGCGTAGGATTCCTTCGTTATCCTTCTGGGTTGTAATTTCTTCTCCTGTTAAGTCATCATCTTAATTCATCACTTCTTCTTGACAGCGTCGAATCTTTTCTAGTAATTCCGGTTGAAAAGTCATAGCGTAGATAGCTTTAGTAGATTCATTAGGAACACAAATTTCGATTTCCAACTTGTCAAATTCCTTGGCTAATTCTTCACATGAATTTAACAGATTCAATCTTTCTTTCCGACTCAGCGCATCTGCCATAATATTCGCTTTCCCTAGATGATAATTGATCGCAACATCATAATCTTTAATCAATTCTAGCCATCGGCGTTGTCTAATGTTCAGTTCCTTATGTGTAAAGATGTACTTCAGACTTTTATGATCTGTGTAGATTTCGTATTTTTCACCGTAGAAATAGTGTCTCCAAAGTTTCAATACAAATACGATCGCTGCTAATTCCAGATCATGCATAGGATATTTCTGTTCATGAGGTTTTAGCTGTCTCAAAGCAGATGCAATGACGTTACCGTGCTGCATCGGTACACACCCTAATCCCGGTATGAAGCATCGCTGTAAATGACAAAATTTCCATGCTCGTTTGGCAATACGAGTACCGGTGCGGTTACTAATCGATTTTTCAGCTCTTAGAAACTTTTTTCACATTTGTCATCCCATACGAACTTTTCACTTTTTCGGGTTAATTTTGTCAGTGGCGTTGCTATTTTTGCAAAATCTTTGACAAATCTTCTATAATATCCTGCCAATCCCAAGAAACTCCGAACGTCTGTCAGTGTCTTCGGCCTTTCCCAACTCAACACAGCTTCAATCTTCGCTGGATCGACTTGAATACCTTCTCTACTGATGATGTGCCCTAGAAATTGTACTTCCTTCAACCATAATTCACATTTCGAGAATTTCGCGTACAGTTGCTCTTTCCTTAGAATTTCCAAAGCAATCCTCAAGTACTCAGCATGCTCTTCTTCCGTCTTTGAGTATATCAAGATGTCATCGATAAACACATCCACGAATTTATCCAAGTACCTCTTGAATACCCTGTTCATTAGATCCATGAATGTTGCTAGCCCGTTGGTCAAACCGAATGCCATTACAAGAAATTCATAATGTCCATATCTAGTACGTAATGTAGATTTGGGGATATCTTCAGCTTTAATCTTTAATTGATGATAGCCCGATCGCAAATCTATCTTCGAAAACCATGCGGCTCCTTTTAGCTGATCGAACAAATCATCGATTCTCGGTAACAGATACTTATTCTTGATAGTCAACTTATTCAATTCCCGATAATCAATACATAGTCGCATGCTGCCATCTTTCTTCTTCATGAACAATACCGGTGCGCCCCACAGAGATACACTGGGTCTTATGATGCCTCGGTCTAGAAGATCTTGCAATTGCATTGACAATTCTTTCATCTCGACTGGTGCCATTCGATACGGAGCTTTCAAAACTGGTTCTGTACCTGGCGCTAAGCCAATCGTAAATTCAATTTCTCGGTCAGGTGGTAACCCTGGAAGCTCGTTTGGAAAGACGTCAGGAAATTCACATACAACTGGAATGTCTTCTATTTTAGGAATTCCCTTCTCGGTATCTAACACGTAAGCTATATACATCTCACATCCTTGTCGAAGCAATCGTTTGGTCTGCATAACTGTCAAAAATTTCTTCCGCTGTTTTTCGCCTTTGAACATTACCATTACATTTTCCGCAGTTCATAATTTTATTTTCTTGCTCGCGCAATCGATCTGAGCATTATGACAAGCTAACCAATCCATTCCGAAAATGACGTCAAACTCTCCTAACTTAAAAAGAATCAAGTTTACGGAGAAATGATGTCCGACTATTTCTATATCGCATACAGGACACACCCAGTCTACTGGAACTTGGTCATCATTCGCTATTTTTATAATTAACGTCTCGCCCAACCATTCAATTTTGCAATGTAACTTATCATGGAATTATTCAGAAATAAATGAACGGGTAGCTCCAGAATCAATTAATACTTTTGAACTTACGGAATTCACCAAAAGCGTACCTACAATTACACTAGGACTCTACACTGCTTCTTTCATTGTCATGTTGAAAGTTCTTGCTCTGGGTTGATTATGCGGTGGTGGAGGAGGTAATGCCAACACTTTCGGAATACTCGCTTCCATTGCTGGTCCTTTACAATTTCTAGCGATATGCCCTTTCTTTCCACACTGGAAGCAAGTAATTTCTGCTGTTTTTCCCATTGGACATTCATTAGAATAGTGCCCTTTCTGCTTACATTTGAAACATGTCACATCTGCTTCGATACATACGCCGGTGTGTTTTCGTCCATAAGTTCTGCAGTATGGCACTGGGACTCTGACAATTCCCTGTTGGCTGGGGGCTTGGAAACGATTACCTGTTTTCTGGATATCTTGTCCTATTATTTTAAAATTCAAATTTGTCCAGGCTTGAAATCCCGGCTTCCTGCTGGAGCGGCTTTGGAAACTTCCCTGTCCTCTTTCCTTTTGAAATCTTTCGTTTTCTCCTTCAATAATTAGGGCTTTTTGGACTACGACGGTATACGTCGTTAATTCAAAAATTGCAACTTGCCCACGGATCCACAGCCGTAATCCTTCTTGAAACCCTTGGACTCATTTTTCTTCAGTATCAACTTGTTCTGGGACAAACCTAGACAACTCAGTAAATCTGTCTTCATACTCCGTCACGGACATACTTCCCTGCTTCAATTCCAAAAACTTAATCTGCATTTGATTTCTCACATAGCGAGGAAAATGTTTTTCTAAGAATAATGCTTTAAACCTATCCCATACAATAACATCTTCACCTTCTAATGCCTTCTTAGATTCCCACTAATAATTTGCTTCTCCTTTTAACAAGTAACTAGCAAAGTCAGTCTTCTGGTCTTCACCTATCTTTACTAGCGCAAATGCTTTCTCTATTTCTTCCAACCAAGTGGTAGCCTTAATAGGATCTGCTGTCCCATCAAATTCTGGAGGTTTAACCGACTGAGACTGTTTGAAAGTAACAATAGGTAAAGCTGGTGGTATCTAGGGCTCAGGACGAGGTGGCTGTTGTAACATTTGCTGTTTAATCTGCTGCTGCTGTTGTTGTATCATTACCATCTATTGTTGCATCAGATGAAACATTTGGTTCATGATATCATTGGTCTGTTCTTCGAAATTGTTGTTGGAAGTCTCAGTCCTAGTCTTTCTTTTGGGTGCCATTTGCTGATAATAAAATAAGTGATGTCTTTTTAACAGTTTATTAAACAATTGATAGTAGATAAGAAAACAATTTATCCTATTTTAGATAATGGTTTGAAGAAAAAAAATAGTTTGCTTAATATAAAAACAGGAAGTATAAACAATTTATGTTAATATAAAAACAGGAAATGTAAACAGTTAAATGAAATGTTTGTTTTTTTGACAGAATTTAAAGTACGAAAAGCTGTAAGACAAAAAAGTAAAGGTAAATGCTGTAAAATTGTGAAGACTGAAATTTAAATAAAAGAGATTTGAAAAAGTTCATTTTATATATAACACCAGCTCCAGGTGTGAATGCTTGGTACAAAAAGTCTCGCTCTGCTAGTCATAACTGCGGTTACAAGTCATACTAACTATTACAATTCAAACTGCTACTATGCACTACTCACTATGTCATACTAGGCTGCATCTATGTACATCTGTCCTCTGTAGTCAACATCTCAGAACCCTGGCGGAATATGCCTTAGCTCGTCTCGAAGTATCTGAACCAAATTCTGTGCTAAACTGGAAAATCCTGTAAAACTCCATAAAAGAAGGCGACCCGTCATGTGTCAAATCATCCAACTCCCATGTAGCACTCATCAAAGCAGACTGTAACCTCTGCTTCATCATATAATCTGGCTGTAATGCGGCTAACGGTCCTCGGTCTCTCTGATCAAACAAATGCATAATCTCTCTGCAATGATCTCTCCAGTACTCAACATCCTATCTCATAACACTATACTCATGATACGGTACCATATGTAGCTGTGCAACCTGTCCTACTGACTCCTGTGACGGAACTCTCGGCATCCCTGCACCCTACTGTGGTAACCCCAACTGTAACTCCACATCATGCTCACCCATACCCTCAACTGGAATCATTTGAAACACCTCTGGCTCTGGAGCATGTACTGGTATAGGAGGTAACACTGGTGGTGGTGGAAGCTCTGGCTCAATCCCTGGTATAAACTGACGCTCTACTGGAAGTGGAGGCGGGATCATCGGCTCAAAGAACTTCAATGGATCAAACATCTCTATAGGGTCATGAACTATCCCCTGCACTGGGGGTGCTGGCTCCTGTGGCAATGGTGGTGGAGGTGGAAGAGGAGGAAACATAAAATCAGATACTGGTGGCACAACTGGTGTGACTGGTCCGGTAACTATCCTCTCAGAAGAACCCGAATAACCTGACGACGCCATCTGATAATATATCAAAGAAAGAAGAAAGGTCACTAAATCATTCCTAGAACTAATACCTTCCTATTCTAATCTTATCTAAATCCTAACACTTCTCTTCCTAGTTGACTATTTCTATCCTATGTGATCTCCCTATCTTATTTTAACCCTAATGTTCTTGTTTTCAGGGACCAAACCTACAGCTCTGATGCCAAACCTGTAACGCCCTCCAGACCCGGGGTATAAGTCCGGAGGTTACTAGCTAATCACCAAACCAGTACAATCTGATTAACAAATAATAAAGACATGAATCTAAACCCCTTTAACACTAACCATGATCTTTTTAGGTTGAAGTATGAAAACAAGAACCACTAACTTACTTTATTACAAACCAAATTCAAAATCTTACAAACTCTTTTTATTACAACCCATTGTCTAACCAGTTTTAAACTAATTTCATATTTTATTCCAACACACACACTAACTATCTACACTCCACCTGTTCGGGCAACTCAAAGCTTTCTTCCTGGATTGGGATCAACACCTTGGGTATGAGAGGATCCCGAGGCTTGACCTGCTTCTTTACCACTTGAGTCCTGATGGGTTTCATATTCCTTCTTAACTATAAATAATAAGGTGAATAACAACAAAAAGGGGTGAGCCAAAAATTGCTCAACAAGTCCACAAAATATAAACAGTGTTAAAATAGTATAAATGAATCGGTAATCTGTGTATATCTGCAATGATATAACCGCGCGAGAATAGAAAGAAGGCCATTACTGACAAGTACAAATAAACTAAACTGGACACAAGTTCGCATCTATACCCTGCTGATCATCCAGGATACAGTGCAGACCTATATCCCACTATATAGATCCAGTTGGGCACCCACACACTACGGCCCATCACAAGGATCCGATTATATCCCGGTCCTTAGGATTAAGTAAACTTAATCCCCAAAAGTATCACTATCCAGTCCCTGGAGTAGAAACCGGAACAATCGGTATGCTTTGATATATTCTAATCACCAGAATATAACAATATAGGTGAGTGTCAATTGGAATATGAATATGGAATTCAAGGAAAAGGAGAAATCAAGAATCGAAATGAAATATGAACAAGAGAATAACAAGTGTGTATCAGTGTTTATGAACAAGAATCAAAAGAGTGCAAGCGTGATAAGAATCTGAAGAAATATCACTATTCTGAAATTAGAATAGGGGGAAAACTTGCCTTCTACGTGACTCACTTCAAATATTGTTAGGTCACACACACTGTAGAAGGGGGTTGAATACAGTGTTTATCAAAATCAAATCGAATTAAAGAACATAAATAACAGAAAACAAGCTTTATTAAACTCTGTTACAATATAGAACTGTCCTCTCTCAGTGATGAACAATTTATCACGAGAGCTGCTAGGGTTACAATAAATAATAACTTCGATTATGATAACACATATAGTGTAGACCCTATGTCTGTGTTTATATACTACACAGTTACAAGATAATCTCTAATTGATATGGAATATAATTCTGCTTCCTAAAATATATCAACTAGTTATCTTTTCTTCCAAGTATTCTATTCTTCATAGAATTCCTTCTTCATGCATATCTCTTCTTGTGTTTATCTTGATCTTCTTTCCTTTCAATCAGCCGCCTTCCTTATCAGAAAGTCTCCTTAAGTCCTGATATTATCTCCTAATAAATATCTCCTGATAACTTAAGTTCTGACTTCAGTATAAGTGCTGATTTCTAGTTAAGTACTGATTTGTCCTGTTTAAGTAAGATCTGAAAACTAAACACAAACATATTACACATGACATTATCAAATATATCTAACAATCTCCCCCAACTTGTAAATTAGCATAATATACAAGTTTAACTGATATTTGATGATGTCAAAAACATTAAGTATAAATGCATGAGAATTTGACTAGATAACTACAACTTATAGTCCTTGTAGCTTTACCATCTTTAACTTCTGATAACAGCTTCAGTCTGTATACACATCATAATTTGAGCAGTTGTAGATCTTGATTTGGCTTCAATTACTGATCTCGTTGAGGTCAGGAGTTGTTCTGAGATAGTTCTTTAATAAACATCTCTCAGCATATTTAAGTTCATCAGTCATCCTCCTTTTAACATTCTTCAATTCAACTGTATCTTCACCAATTTGAAAGATAGCAGCCCTGAGATCATTTATTCTAGATTTTCTTATGTCCTGATCTAGTCTGATCAAATATGCCTTATCAGACTCAAGATTGAATTCCATAGCTTTATAACCCAAAAAGGTAGTTATAATCTTAGCAGAATTAGGCTTCATCTCGACAATATCACCCTTGTGATCTCTGTACTTGGGACAATATGTGTTGTCAGACTTTACAGAATAAAGCTTCTTCTGTCTCTGAATTTGAGTCTTCAAATAATTTATGGCACTATTTGTTAATCTGTTCTTCACTTGAAGTAAGAATAGAACATATTCTAGTTCCTCATAATACTTCAGTGGTATAGCATTCTGTCTAATATGGTATACCCTTCCATCTGTCATAAAATATAACAAGATATGTTCTTTTAAGAAGGTACGGTAAACCATTTGTACAGATTCAAGCTGATTCAATCTTTCAGGAGTTGCTCCAACACCTGGTTCACTTAAAGAAGTTGGATCATTGGTTGTGTTCTGTATTCTTCTTTCATCAGCACTACCCAATCAAGATTTATCTCTTGCTTCTTTTCCTGTAACAACTCTTGCTTCAAAACCACTTGTTGCAGTCTTCAAAGGTTGAGTCTGTTTAGCTTTGGTGAATCCTGATAGGAGTAACTTTGAAAGTTTAACATGAGCAATGTCAGAGGTTTCCTTTTCCTTATCTTCTGATATCAAGCCAACTTGAGCTATGTCAGAGGTTGCTTGCTTCAGTGTCATATCAGAACTTATTATATCTTGACTCTGAACAACTTGAGCCATGTTAGAGGTTGTTTGAGAAATCTTCCTTGAAATCAGAGTAAGATTAGCATCTTCATCAGATATTTCTTCATCCATAGCAGGCACATAAACCTTTACAGGTTCACCAACTTTTTCTTTGCCCTTGGATCTATCTCCATTTGTGATTTGGCCTTAGTTGCCTCAGGATTTATCCTTTCTTTTATCACAATGCCTTTAGCCTTAGGAATTTTCTTTTCAACAACAGAAGCTTCAGATTTGGAGTTGACTTTTTCTAACTTAAGTCTAGCTTCTTCTTCCTTTAGACTCTCAAAGTCCATTCCTGGATTTTCTTTCAGAAATAACTGTCTTGAAATTTCCTCATCAAGTTCCAGATGTTCATCAGAACTTATCCTTTTACCAGTATCAGAAGTTATTCTTCTCCCAGTATCAGAACTTGTTCTTTGACTTGTAGTTCCAGCTTTACTTGATGAAAAACCTTTACTTTGACCATGACCTCCACCCATTCCAGAGTTTCCCTGGTCATCTTTTTCATCATCCTTTCCCTTCAGTGACTTAACAGTTTTGCATTTGGACTTAATTACTTTCTCCCCCTTTTTGGCATCAGCAGGTAAAAGAAGAGAGAGAAGCAATTCCAGTGAGAATTGGATCTCATTGAGTTGATTTTGATGAGAAGCTTGATTCTTCAAAATGTCATCAATCTGAGCTTGTTGCTTCTCCTGAGTTTTCTCAATGTACTCAATTCTGTCAAAGGTAGGTTTGAAAAACCTTTTCTTGTCCAGCTTGGCAACCATATCTTGCTGATTTAAGGATTCTTGAATCTTGTCTACCTTGGCTTGAGTTACAGATTGTTGACTTTGAAGATGTCTTGTATTGAGTGCAGTAACCCTGAGCTGTATCTTGAAATCATCATCGACTAGCATCTCATCAGCCTTTTCCAAGTGCTCAGCAAGTATGTTTGAAGTAGGAACAAAATCAACTTTGTTCCATTCCTTGGTCCACTCCCTTCCTCTAGGAGTTTCACTCCAAGGTACTGGTGCATCTCCTCTAACAAACTTTTTAACAAGATCAGCTTTTGAAGGAGCTTGTGGAGGTGCATGCCCAGATGTACCAGCTGCATCAGCATCTACAGTGGCAGCAGCTTCACTAGTAACTTCATCATTAGCAACATCAGAACTTATAGAATCAGCATCATCAGCTTCTTCTGATAAAAGAATAGTATGAGTGGCTATTGAGGCTTCAACATCATCCTCAAAGTGCTGATCTCCAACTAAGTTCTGATCAACATCCAAATCTTGATGCCCACCTAAAACCTGATTTTCATCATCCAGATTCAGAATATGTGTAGTAGGAATATCTTCATTAAAATCAACATCCAGAATTGGGGTTGTTGGTGGAGTGATTTGAGTTGGTGGAGTTTCCAAGTACAGAATCTCAAGCACAATCAGGTTGTGAATATCAATCTCAGCACTTGTGCCTGGGTCTTCAGTATGTACTGGTTCATTTACAGGAGACACAAGAGGAGTAGGCAGTCTGTCTTGAGTAGTTTCTGGTTGTGCTGAAGGAAGTAATTCAACAACAATTGATTCTGTTGGGATCAGAGATTCCTGACCCCCTTCCTTAGCTCCTTCTTCCAGAGTTTCTTCAGAATGTGATGATACACTGACAGCCCTCCTGGCTCTTTACTTTTTATGTCTCTGAAAGGCATATGGCATAGCCTATTTGTATATTCGAGGATATAACTCAACTCAAATAAGAATGTAATAAGTAAATAGTGGATCTATCATCAGAGAGATCTCACAAAGTAACATCTGTCAAAGGGTTAAGAAACATTATTCATCTATAGACTTGAAGACTTAATTCACTGGAAGAAGCTCAAGAAATTGATCAAGCCTCAGTGATATAAATCAAGATTGTGGATTTAATCAAGTGACAGAGATCTCATCAGGGTATCAATTAATTACAAGGATTTAGTCTGAAGAAAATCAAAGTCAAGACGTGAAGAAACATCACGGAAGTTAGTCACTCATGAACCAGACAGTACATCGAGTGTCAACGTTGAAGTGGTGGAATTGATTCATATATTTCAGTAATTTTCAGAAGATTTTTAGAAGAATGGTTGCTGCTCAAGATTAGTATTAATTCTCTATTAATTAATTAAGTCAAATAATTTAATTAAGAAAATAAATTAAATCTGCAAAGATTAATTTATTGATTAATTGAATTAATTGATTAATTAATTCAGAATTAATATTAAGGATTTTCAGAATTATTATTAGATTAAAATCTATTAATAATTCAGTAAGACAATGTGATTTGAACTACTATGACAATCGGTATGACAATTGATAGTCATACCGAAAGTCTTGCTAGTTCATTCTGATTGTCTTGCTAGCTATTGGGATTGTCTTGCTAGTTCAAAAGGATAGTCTCACTGAAAGTCCTACCAGTTCAAATGGATTGTCATGCCAGTTCATTTGATTGTCTTGCCGAAAGTCTTGCTGATTCAACTGGATGGTTTTGTTTACTTAAACAACAAAACACAGCAGAAGACATTCATGCAATTATTCAACAGAAAACACAAGTCAAGAACACAGCAGAAACAAAAGCAAATTATTTCATTTTTCATCTGCTTTATTCAAGATCAAAATTCTAGATTGTAAAGTTAAATCCAAACCACTAGAATTATTTATCTTGTTCTTGTGTAACAATCTAGCGGATTAAAATCCCTAGAACTTAATCTCAAATCGCATTTAGCATTTGATCTTTTAATTGCAAAAATAGAAAAAGTTCATGTCAAATTTATTCTAGATTTGTAATAATTGATTTGAGATTAATCCCTTGTAACCGATACCGTAGTTGTAACACCTTTCAAGTTTAATAAAAGTTTTATTTAACTTGAATTTTGTTTCACCTTTTTATTCCACATTTTATTCGATTAAACGGTATTGTTTGCATTCAACCCCCCCTTCTACAAACAAATTGGGACCTAACAATTGGTATCAGAGCCTTCTGATTAACGTACAAATCTAGATCCTAGACTTTTGTGTTTCTTTCACTTCTTGAATTTTTTATTCACTCAAAAATTCATAATGACTACACAAAAAGTTGGAACCGTTAAAATTCCACTTTTCGATAAAGAAAATTATGTTATGTGGAAGAAGAAGATGCTACTGTTTTTACAAGTTGCTAATCCCAAATATTTACAAGTGTTAAAGAAGGGTCCAAAAATTCCTATGGTTATTGAACCAGAGGTAATAGAAAATGATGTGGTGATCACCAAAGTGAGAACTTATGTGAAAGATCCTGAGGATTTCTCTCCTGCTGAAATAGAAGAAGCCTCCCTGGATGCTAGCCTTCAATTAATCTTAGTAGATTCCCTTAATCCCTTGATGAATAGACATGTGATGAATTGTAAAGATTCCAAACATATCTGGGAAACTATTGAGATTATTAATGAAGGCACAGAGGAAGTTAGGGAGAACAAGCTAGAAATCCTAACCTCTGAGTATGAATACTTTAAATTCAATCCAGGGGAAGGAATCACTGAAGTGTTTGAGAGGTACAATGCATTGATCAACAACCTGAACATTAATGGTAAATACTATTCCATCAGGGAGGTCAACAAAAAGTTCCTCTTAACACTGCCAACTCATCTCGAACATAGAATCACTGCCATAAGAGAAGCAAGAGATCTGAGTGAGATTTCTTTGGAAAGGCTCTATGGTGTGTTAAAGACTTATGAGTTGGAGCAGATTCAGCAGAAGGAAGTTTACGGGAAAGGAAGAGTGGTCAGCACGTCTACTGCTCTAGTAGCTGATGAACAACAACAACAACCACAATATCAACAATAATCTCAACAGTCAGAAAGAATGGTACAGTCTTCCAAGGTTGAAGATAATATGATAGTAGCAGAATTTGATTCTCCTACTACAAATCAATCAGGAGATGATTATTATTCCTTGGAAGAACTGGAGCAATTGGAGGATGAGTCAATGGCCCTGATTGTCAAGAGATTCTCAAATGTCAGATTCAAAAGGAATCCCAAGTTCAAGTACAAGTCCAACTACAACAGATTTCAGAAAGGTGGATCTTCATCCTCTAACACCAGCAGTGGTGGGTATAAAACAGGGATGGTTGATCGAAGCACCATTAGATGCTTCAACTGCAATGAGTTGGGACACTTTGCCACAGAATGCAGGAAGCCAAAACAAGCTAGGAAGAACTCTTACGATTCTAATCAGAAGAGTAAATCTGAAAGGGCTTACCTGGCAAAGGGAAGAAGCTGGGATGATACTGACAGTGAAGATGAAGAAATTGGGAATCTTGCTCTCATGGCTAGTGATGCAAGCACCTCATCGTCAAGAAAAGAGGTAAAATTTACTGATACTGAATTAGTTTATCATCTAGGAGGTTCCTTATATTGTGCTCGTCGTGATAATGAATTGTTAAATCAACAAATCAAAGACCTTGAGAAAGAGGTCAATGAATTAAGACTTGTGCACATTAATCAAGATAAATTAAAAGAACAAGTATCTTTTCTAGAGAATAGAGTTGACTGTTATAGATAACTTGAAACTATTCTTAAAGACAAGATCACTGGTCTTGAGGCTAAGGTTAAGGCTTACTTTAATTCTTGTTCGAAGTCCAAAGAGTTTTACAATAAGCAAGCTGTTAATCAAACATCTGGAATAAGTTATGATTACAATGCTGCTATTGGAAAATTAGGCATAAACTCCCCTCCTCATGTCTGTGCTAAAGGCAGGGAAGTACCACATATGGTTAAGGGTGTTGATGAACCCCTCTATAAAGAATCAATTGCTGAACCATTTGATGAGACCTCATTTATTATTCAAGAAGAAATCCGTGCTGAAGATAATGCTAATGAGAAAGCTGTCTCCAAGTCAAATATGTCAAAAGTTCCAGTCAAGGTTGTGAAAGCAACTGAGACTAACTCAGACACACATGAGTTGGATAACACAAATGCCATGTCTACCATGCATAAGTTGCCTATTGTTAATCCCTCTCATAAAGCATGTGGTTTTCCTGATTGTATGTCTTGTGCTTTTAATCTGATGTATGCTTATTTTAATGGTAAGCATGTTTCTAATGATAAGACTACTCCTCGTCAGCATGTGAATAATAGAAAGCATGATAGGTCTAAGACTGCTAGTCCTCCTAAAGCTAGAAAGGAGACATTTGTACCTAAGCCTAAACAGAAATTTGTCAAGGTTGTTCACAAGGTCAAATGTTCAGTCATTGAGAACGTTGAGAATATTAAAATTAAGAATGTTGTTTTTCCTGATAAAGGCCAATTTTACAAATATGCCGGACCCAGCCAAGCTTGGGTTCCGAAGAAGGTCTAATCCATTTGTATTGCAGGGCATTAAACAGGTACAACCGGTAGTGTGGATTCTTGACAGCGGATCGTCAAGACATATGACCGGAGATAGAGCCCTGCTATCAAATGTGGTTGAGAAAGCTGGCCCAGTGGTTACCTTTGGAGATAACAGCAAAGGTTTAACGGAGGGATATGGCTGTTTGCTAGCTGGAAATGTTATCATTGAAAATGTATATGTTGTAAGGACTTGAACAAAATCTGCTTAGCATTAGTCAGTTCTGTGACAATGGCTACAATGTTTTATTCGACAAGCTGAAGTGTCAGATTCTGTACAAGAAAAGTGAAAAACCCTCCTTAATGGGAATCCGGAAAGGAAATCTGTTCGTAGCTGACATGAACTCTGGAAGCAATCCTGAAGTCAATTGTTTCTATGCAAAGGCATCGTCAGATGAGAGTTGGCTATGGCACAAGAGACTTTCTCATCTCAATTTTAAAACAATGAATTCTCTTGTAAAAAGAGAATTGGTAAGAGGTCCGCCTCAGCTGGAATTCTCTCCAGAAGGACTATGTGAGGCTTGCGAGAAAGGAAAGTCAAAGAAAGCAAGTCACAGAGGCACTAACACATCTTCCATAACTGGTGTTCTGCAATTATTGCACATGGATTTATTTGGACCAGTTAATGTCCTTTCGATGTCAAAGAAGTGTTACTGCCTTGTGATAGTTGATGACTATTCCAAGTATACGTGGGTTTTATTTCTTCACTCTAAGGATGAAACACCACAAGTTGTGATTGATCATATCAAGATGATTGAGTTAGATTCTAACGTCCCTGTTAGAGCAATAAGGTCAGATAATGGGACAGAATTCAAGAATGCACTTCTCAATGAATTCTGTACAGACAAAGGGATTACCAGAAAATTTTCAGCTCCTAGAACCCCTCAGCAAAATGGAGTGGTAGAAAGGAAGAATCGTACATTGATTGAAGCTGCAAGAACGATGTTAAGTGAATCAGGTCTTCCAATGTACTTTTGGGCTGAAGCTGTCAATACTGCATGTTATACTCAGAATCGAACTCTAATCAACAAAGACTTCATGAAAACTCCTTATGAGATTTTGAATGAACAGAAACCTTCTATCAAATACTTTCATGTATTTGGTGCCAGATGCTTTGTGCTCAAGGATGGAGATGATCGTCGTGGTAAGTTTGAGGCAAAGGCATATGAGGGTATTTTTGTTGGATATGGAAGAAGATCATACAGAGTGTATATCATTGATCAACACAAAGTAACTGAAAGTGTCAATGTTACATTTGATGACACTAAACTCCCTAGTATCCAAACTGAAGATCCTTCTGAGAAACTGAAGTTTGATGATATGTCAGATTCAGAATCAGAACATGGTCAAGAACCTGAGGTTGTTGCTGGTGAAGAACCTATTAATCATGATGATACTCAAGGTAATAGTGATGGAAACTTTGGCAACAATGGAGATACCACTGCTATTGACGGAGAATCTTCAAGTCAACATGGCAACAACTCAGGGGGAGATGCTGAAGGATCATCTAGTAGGACACAACATCACAATGAATTTCAAGGTGAATCATCAAGATCAAATCTTCCAAGACAGACTGTCTGGAATAAAGCTCACCCTTTTGAGTTAATTATTGGTGATCCAGATGTTGGAGTCAGAACTAGACATGCTACTCAAAATGAGTGTCTGTTCTCAGGATTTCTTTCTGAGATGGAACCTAAGAAGATTGAAGAAGCACTAACTGATCCAGATTGGGTGATTGCTATGCAAGATGAGCTCAATCAGTTTGAAAGTCAACAAGTCTGGAAACTAGTACCTAGACCTACACACAAGAAAGCTGTTGGTACTAGGTGGGTATTCAGGAATAAACTAGATGAAGATGGTGTGGTTACAAGAAACAAGGCAAGACTGGTAGCAAAAGGGTATTCTTAAGATGAAGGCATTGATTATGATGAAACCTATGCTCCAGTGGCTAGACTTGAGGCCATTAGGATATTTCTGGCATTCACAGTATTTTCAAACTTTAAAGTTTATCAAATGGATGTCAAGAGCGCCTTTCTGAATGGAAAGCTGGATGAAGAGGTATATGTAGAGCAACCTCCTGGTTTTGAAGATCCAGATCATTTGGATTTTGTCTTCTTTCTTTTCAAGGCTATCTATGGGCTAAAACAGTCTCCAAGAAAATGGTATGACACTCTCTCTGAATTTCTTATTGAAAATAGCTTTATTAGAGGTGTCATAGACAAAACTCTTTTTTCTAAAAAACATAAGAATGATACTATATTAGTCCAAGTCTATGTGGATGATATAATATTTGGGTCTACTAATGATAATCTCTGTAAGAGATTTGCTAAGTTAATGCACAGCAAGTTTGAAATGAGCATGATGGGAGAGCTGAAGTTCTTTCTTGGATTATAAGTAAATCAAAGGTTAGATGGAACATTTATTTGTCAATCCAAGTATCTCAAGGAACTCCTTAAAAAGTACAATCTAGAGGATTCTGCATCAGCAAGGACTCCATCAACTACAGCTGTCAAGCTTGGACCATGTGAAAACTCCATTAAGGTAGATGTCACAAGCTACAGAGGTATGATTGGCTCGTTACTCTATCTTACTGCAAGTAGACCAGATATCATGTATGCTACATGTTTATGTACAAGGTTCCAAGCGGATCCTAGAGATATTCATCTCGTTGCTGTTAAACGAATCTTAAGATATCTTAAGGGAACACCAAATCTAGGTATTTGGTACCCTAAAGAATCTGGTTTTAACCTTGTTGGATATACAGATTCAGATTACGCAGGAAGTGTTGTTGATAGGAAAAGCACCTCAGGAAGTTGTCAATTCCTAGGAAGCAGGCTAGTCTCATGGTACAGCAAAAAATAGCAAACAGTTTCCAACTCAATGGCCGAGGCTGAATATATTGCTGTTGGAAGCTGCTGTGCTCAGATCTTGTGGATTAGGAACCAGCTACGAGACTATGGCTCTGTATTGAACAAAATTCCTATTTTATGTGACAATACAAGTGCAATAGCCATCACCAACAACCCTGTGCAGCACTCGAGGACAAAGCACATTGACATCAGGTATCATTTTATTAGAGAGCACGTCATGAATGGTACTGTTGAACTATTCTTTGTTCCAACAGAAGAACAAATAGTAGATATTTTCACTAAACCACTTGATGAATCCACATTTACCAGATTAGTTGGTAAATTGGGCATGTTGAATAGTTTTAGTGATTAATTTAGTTAATATCTGAGATCTGTTCTTGAATGAATTTACAAATGAATTTTTCATAAATGAAAATTTCATTTGCAAATTTGTTTTATCATTCTATCATATTTCTTGCTTATTTCTATGGAATTTTTATTATCTTATCTTTTTTATTTACTCGACTTGTTAACTTCAAATATCTAAGAATATTTTATTTTCTCTAAAAAATATTTTTCTATGAATTTTATTTGCTAAAATTCAACAGAAATCTATTTTTGAAATAAAAATAATAAATTCTGAAATATTGTCTTTGATTTTGTAAATATTTTCTGAATTTCTACTATTTATATAAGACTTTATTTCAGTTTTCCATATTTTCTGTACATATTTGATTGTCTTTCTACTGAAATGACAATCGGCAAGACAATTAAAATTGTCTTGCTGAAAATCATTTCAGTAATTACATATATACATATTAATTCTGTTTGTAAACATTTTATTTCCAGAATGACAATCGGCAAGACAATTGAAATTGTCTTGCTGAAAGTCATTTCAGTATATAATTGTCATTTTAGTGTTTTTCAGTATAGTTTTATACTGGCAAGACAATTGATATGACTATCAATTGTCTTGCCAGTTATAAACATTATATATATATTCTTTTATTTTATACTGGTATGACAATCGGTATGACTATCAGATTGTCATACCAGTTATATTTATTTAGTGTTTATTACTTTTATTGCTTTTATTTTTTTTCTTTTTCTGTTTTTAAGCTGGTATGACAATCGGTATGACAATCCCGGATTGTCATACCGATTATACTACTTAATCATTTTTGTGGCTGTTTTAATCTTCATCAGTTCATTTTCTTTCAAAATTTCAACAGTCTCCTTCTCTCTCTCTCTCTCTCTCTCTCTCTCTCTCTCTCTCTCTCTCTCTCTCTCTCTCTCTCTCTCTCTCTCTCTCTCTCTCTCTCTCTCTCTCTCTCTCTCTCTCTCTCTCTCTCTCTCTCTCTCTCTCTCTCTCTCTCTCTCTCTCTCTCTCTTCGAACAGCTACTCCCAATTCACCATTTGATCTTCCTTGCTCGAGTTTTTACTCAGCATACAAAAATCATCACTCCTGTGATATATACATACAAGTATATACATACAGAAGTGCTGTTGGATTTTTGTTAAAAAAAAATCAGTTTCTGTTTGTTGATTTTGGGTATTTTTTTTATTTTATTTTTTTAATTTCTGATTTGTGTCTTTTGGCTTGTCAAATCTGCGTTTGTGAGTTAAGAATTTTAACGAGATACATTTCTGTCTAAATTTTTCGATTATAATTAATATGATTCGAATTATTAAATTAATTTAATTAATTCGAATTTTCTTAATAGTATTCTTAAAATTCTGAAAGTGCGTGTCTTATTATTATTTTAAATGGCTCTCAATTTCCAAATTGTCGCGCATAATCAGGTTGGTTATTTTAATCCAGAAAAATGTGATGTAGAAAAATTTAAGCCGTGGATTAGATTTTTAAATGACCATTCGATTGTTAGCTCTGCTATTAAATCAAATGTGATTTTAAATGTCGATCTGCTTAGACTGATTTGCACAACCTCTACTGTGGCCGATGATTCAAAATCTTTTTCATTCACCGTGGCAAACACACAGTATGTAGTTGATGAATCAGTCATCAATGAGGCGTTAAATTTTCCATTGGACAATTTCTGTAATTTACCCTCTGAAAATGATATCACAAACTTTTTCCATGCTATTCACTATCAGGGGGTGATCAATTTAACCAAACTTTCAAAATCCAATTTGGTGTCTGAATGGGATATTTTCTTCGATACACTTTCTAAAGTGTTTGCCAACTGCACTAAATCCAACTTTCACAACATCACTTCCACTCTGCAGTATATTGGTCTTGCGGTTGTTTTTAATCAAAGGATCAATTTTGGCAAACTACTTTTTCCCATTCTCTTGAGACGTCTCACTACTGCTTTACGTGATCATTCTACAAATCGTAGGGTATCATGTTACTATGCTCGTTTTCTCATGCTTATAGCAGATCATCTTCTCACACCTGAACACAAAGCCCTTTTTGCTAACTCTGCAGTAACCAAACCCCCTTCAGTAAGCAAAAAGATTTACACCCGCCAAGACACAACCTTTAAATTCATGCAAGTTCCAGTACTTGTATCTGCTTTCATGGCCACTTATATTCCTTTACCTATTTTCAATCTTCCTTGTCATGAAGAGCAACCTCAACCTCCAGTGGTTCAAGCCACCCAGGCTCCTCCAACATCAGATGCTCTTCCATTACAGGTAGTAGTTCCTCACTCTCACTCCATTCCTACTTCTGTTGAAAGACCCCCAGTGGTTGATAGGGCTGACCATGAAGTTGTAGAACCACAGCTTCAATCCCAGGTCATAGAGCCAAACACAGAGTCTCATTTTATTTCAACCTCTCCCCCACTGTCTAAAATGTTACCCAGAAGATTAATAGGAAGTAGTGCATTGTTAAATGTGAGTGAACCCTCAGCTCTGCCTCCTCCAAAGAAAAGAAGAACTTATACTGAGGCATCTGAAAGCCCATCTTTGTCCTTCCAACAGGACATGGACTTTGAAATGGCCAATGAACAGTTACTAGAGACATTCTCTCAACAGGATGAATCTATTGAAATTCGCCATAGGGCCATGGCATCTTGTACTGAGTCAAGCACAATTCCATTACTCACAATGGAACCATACATACCCACAGATGATACTCAGGACACAGAGCGAGGAGTGCACATAGAGTCTATTACAGTGCCTGCCATAGTTACGGCAGAAGAGCAGTCACATGCTTCTGAGGGAAAATCTGACTCTCAGCCACCCTTAATAGATTCATTTTCTCCCCTCCCAGATCAAACACCTCTGGCTCCCTCACGGGATTCTTCACTCGTAGATTTATCTGGAGAAAGTGGAGGGCAACTCGGTCAATCTATCCCTGAAGCAATTCAGACATCTATTTCACATGAAATGATAGGTTTGACTGAGGATCGGGACTCACGAATTCCCATTGCACCACCACTGACCTCTCTTGAAGAGGCTAGGGTGATTTTAACTGCAAGTACAGAAGAACAGCAACAGGAAGACTCCTCACGAGCAATTATATTGAGAGAAACACAAGCACGTGAGGTGAGTGAACCAAACACGAGTGAAATTCAGGTGAGAGCACACACAGACACTGATACTGTAAACCTGTTAGCTCAAATTACCGCTCTAAAAGAAGAACTTGCTAAAAGCCAAGCTGAAGCTCAAGCATTCAAAGCACAAATGGTTGAACGGTCTTCTTCTTCCACCTCTATCAACAATCAGCTGGCACTCATAAGAAATGATATCTCAGATCTCAAGAACACTGTCACACCAAAGCTCAATTCCATTCAGGAAACTCCAACTTTATCATCTGATGACATTTCTAACTTCTGCTCTCTACATACAAGGATGACTTCTCTTGAAGATTTGGTTGAAATGAATCATTCACTGGATTCCTCCAGATTTCTGAAGATAGAGACAGGTATGGAACATCTGAATGAAGGGATGAAGCACCTGTACTACATGATCAAAAATTCTCACTGTCCCAATGAAGAACAAAGGACTTACTTTGAAGGGCCGTCTGGTGGAGGCTCAGGCTCGGGAGGTGATGGAGGTCATGGAGGATCTAAGGGAAAGTCAGTAGAGGATCCCTCAACTAAGGGGGAGAAGAAAGGGAGTAGTGGAAAGGGGAAAGAAAAAGATACCTCTGCTGGGGACAAAGGAAAGGCTGATGATGTCTATTACAGGGGATAACAGGATGACTTTGATATTTTTGACATTCCCACTGAACCAGTCTTGGAAGATAAAGATGGTTTATTTGAAGCTGAAGAGGAAAGTGATTTTGGAGAGTGGGAAGAGGAAGCTTCAGTGGATCCTATCTTTGAGAAAGAGTTTCAGCAGCAGCAGTCAGAGATGAAAAGAAAAGAAGCTGAACTCAAAAACGTCTCCCAGATCATTGACATGAAGAAAGACATTCAAAGAACAGAAACTCTTCAAAAGCAACGTCTTCATGACATTAAGGCTCAAGAAAGGAGAAGAGATGTCAGACTGAAGATTGGTGAAAAATGGGATGAAGCTAGGAGAGTACTTGATATGCCTCAGCTGAGCACTAACAATGATAGACAGTTCCTACATCTTCTTGACAAGCTGGAAATCTCAAATCCTAACAATGACATGTACATGAATGCTATCAAGACTGAAGTCTCAAGGATCACAGCTGCTTTTGATAGATCCCTAAATGAGATGAGCATTTTTGTATATTGTCAGAGTGAAGGATCTTTTAAGGTGTCACTTCATCTGTTTGAGAATCGTTCTTTGTCAGAGATTTGGGTTCTTCTCAATAAGGTAAAAAGAAGCTCAGAATTGAATGAAGTTCTTCGAGAAAGGCTTAAAGAGTTTGCCAGCAGGGCTAGTCCTCAAGTGGTCAACAATCCTCATCAGGTGAGATTCTTTAAGTCTGGTTGTCTTCAAATCTGTCAGCTAGATGTACAATCTCTTAAAGACTACTCAGCTAAGCATCTGGTCTGGATGGAACATCATTTAAGAACTGCTGGATACTCATCCATGTTGAAGACTCAAGCTGCTGATTTGATTCAAGCTTATTGTGAAAAGAATATTAAAAGGTACAATCAGATCAAGAATAAGCTGAAGTCAGTTGGAGTTCAACCAGTCAGACCAGCAAGCTTCACTTCAGAAAAGGATCGTGTCTTTGACAAAGAGTTGCTTCAAGATTTAGAAGAAGGTGAAGTCAGAAGAGAAGATAACTGAAGTCAATTAGCTCAAAACTCAATGTAATATGATTAGAGCTTTATAAATCAAGATAGTCTAATGTAGTTATATGTTCAGGCTAGAGGAACATCTATCTTGTATTCACTTGTAAATTTCTTGTGGAATCTGGAAAATATTAAATATAATCCAGAACTTTTCTGCTATTTACTTTGCATTACTGTTTATATCTTTTTCTTATTTGTTAGTTGAGTTATCCTCTAGGTATTTGTTGTTATTGTCTAACAAGCAAATAGGGGGAGATTGAAAGGCATATGGCATAGCCTATTTGTATATTCGAGGATATAACTCAACTCAAATAAGAATGTAATAAGTAAATAGTAGATCTATCGTCAGAGAGATCTCACAAAGTAACATCTGTCAAAGGGTTAAGAAACATTATTCATCTACAGACTTGAAGACTTAATTCACTGGAAGAAGCTCAAGAAATTGATCAAGCCTCAGTGATATAAATCAAGATTGTGGATTTAATCAAGTGACATAGATCTCATCAGGGTATCAATTAATTACAAGGATTTAGTCTGAAGAAAATCAAAGTCAAGACGTGAAGAAACATCACGGAAGTTAGTCACTCATGAACCAGACAGTACATCGAGTGTCAACGTTGAAGTGGTGGAATTGATTCATATATTTCAGTAATTTTCAGAAGATTTTTAGAAGAATGGTTGCTGCTCAAGATTAGTATTAATTCTCTATTAATTAATTAAGTCAAATAATTTAATTAAGAAAATAAATTAAATCTGCAAAGATTAATTTATTGATTAATTGAATTAATTGATTAATTAATTCAGAATTAATATTAAGGATTTTCAAAATTATTATTAGATTAAAATCTATTAATAATTTAGTAAGACAATGTGATTTGAACTACTATGACAATCAGTATGACAATTGATAGTCATACCGAAAGTCTTGCTAGTTCATTCTGATTGTCTTGCTAGCTATTGGGATTGTCTTGCTAGTTCAAAAGGATAGTCTCACCGAAAGTCCTACCAGTTCAAATGGATTGTCATGCCAGTTCATTTGATTGTCTTGCCGAAAGTCTTGCTGATTCAACTGGATGGTTTTTTTTACTTAAACAACAAAACACAGCAGAAGACATTCATGCAATTATTCAACAGAAAACACAAGTCAAGAACACAGCAGAAACAAAAGCAAATTATTTCATTTTTCATCTGCTTTATTCAAGATCAAAATTCTAGATTGTAAAGTTAAATCCAAACCACTAGAATTATTTATCTTGTTCTTGTGTAACAATCTAGCGGATTAAAATCCCTAGAACTCAATCTCAAATCGCATTTAGCATTTGATCTTTTAATTGCAAAAATAGAAAAAGTTCATGTCGAATTTATTCTAGATTTGTAATAATTGATTTGAGATTAATCCCTTGTAACCGATACCGTAGTTGTAACACCTTTCAAGTTTAATAAAAGTTTTGATTAACTTGAATTTTGTTTCACCATTTTATTCCGCATTTTATTCGATTAAACGGTATTGTTTGCATTCAACCCCCCCTTCTACAAACAAATTGGGACCTAACAGTCTCTTTGCAGAATTAGAGACTTTGGGAGCTTCATCAGAATTTAGCTTTCTAAGCCTTTTTAGGGGCCTAGAACTCCCAATTTCAACATCCTTCTGAGAAGAGACCCTCTCAGCTTCTACAACAACAGGTTCTGATATTGGAACCTGTTCCTCACTGTCTGACTCATCCCTCAGAACAATCCTCCTTCTCTTCTGTTGTGTCTGAGGTACAGTCTTTGTCCTCTTAGGTTTGGAGGATGAAGGCCTCACAGGATGTGCTGATGGTAAAGGTTAAGATGTTTGTGATGGTTTAAAATATGTCCTGATGGAGGGTTGAGTAGGTTGAGGTTGGGAAGTTTGAGGTGTAGGTGTGGTATGTTCTGATGGTTGGTGAGGTGGCTGGGATGTGCTGGTGGGTTGAACATCAGGGTAAACAGATGTGTAGGTTTGAGGATCAGCATTTACAAGAATCTGTTTTACAGACTGAGGTATCTGTAAGGGTCTAACCACTTTCTTCTTAATGTCAGCATTTAACAAATCATTAAAAGCCCTTTTTGCAAGCTTAAAAGGTGGAATTGAATCAGTGGTAGGTTGGGGTTCATCGGCACAACAAAAATTATATATAAGCTGACAGAATCTAGCAAAGTATACGACATTCCTATCCTCTGTCATCCTATCCCCTATGAATCCTAACACAGCACTTGCAAAATCAAAGTGAGTTTGATAAATAAGAGCATACCCGATTTGCTGACTCATAATTGGAATGGCATCAAAGTTGGAGCACTTATTAGCGAATGCCTTAGTGATACAATCGAAGATTCCTTTATGATATTTGCCCTTTTTAACTGTCCAAGCTTGCCCAAACTTTTCTCATAGCCCAAACTGGCCATGAGCTGCTGAAGAACAGGGTCCTCCACTGTTGAAAAAGTACAGCCTTCTGGTAAGTGGAGAGCTTTACGAACTGCTCCAGGAGTAACCACTTGCCCAACATCATTGACTTCAAATACGATGCTTGGAGTACCAGTAGCACCACCATCATCAAAAATCCCAGTCCGCCAAAACGTCAGTACTTGTTGGATTGAAATAGTTTGAGGTTGGGTCAAAGCATACCCAATCTCAATATTTGCTAAAAAATCTTGCACAAAGTGCAAATCTGATGGAGCTTCAGCCTTGTTCAAAATTGCAGCATAGTTGTTTGGTACAAACTTGGTTCCATCAATAATTAAATCCTTGGGTGCCATGAAAAATAAGTGAGAAATAAAATTTCCTGTAAGGTGTTTGATAAAATGTCTGTAAAGAAACCGTCAGTAAAAAGTGAGAGAGAATAAGAAAAGAGAGAGAGTAGAATAAAACTAAAAATAAAAGATTTAAAAGTCTTTTATCTCTTTTACTTAGACACTCCATGTGACAGCAGTTAAAAAGTAGTGGAACAGACCTTTACACCTGTCAAACATACATCAGTTAAGGCAAAAATTAATGGGCACGGTAAATAAGCAATTATTACTTATTACATGCAGTTTTTCAAGGAGAAAAACCGTCCCACTAACCAAGTAATCCCATTAAATAAATGATTATTACTGCTTTATCTCTCATAAACCAATATTCAAAAAAAATATGACCGTTGAGGTAATGACTAAAAATAAACCAAGTAAATAAATACTGACACGTTAGCATCAGAAATTGATTATTATCAGAATTTAAAAGGTCATCAGAACTTGATTATTATCAGAATTTAACAGGGCATCAGAATATGAAATGACTCAGAGATAAAATCTTGCAATAAAGTAAAATTTCATTAATATATCAAATGAATACATTTCATGAAACTTAAATTACATGCATAAAATTACAAGATTGCCCTAGTCTAAAATCTCTAACATCAACAGCCTTAGTCCTAGTCTAAAAGACTGACAAAGCTGACAGTGAAGAGAAATATGAGGATTGCAATTAATCCTTCTTCTTCCTATCTTCAATAAAAAGAATAGCAAGACAAATGATTCTCTCCTGCTGACGAAGGGAACGGAGATGAAGATTTCTTTGGATAGTCAACAAGTCATTTTTAATGATTTCTGGAAATTGAATCCAGAGATTAGAAGGAATGTTGTTTATGGGATAACGAGTTGGAACTCCATTGTTCCAGATGGTCACCTTGTCTGAGCCATAGAAGTAAAACCAACCAAACTGAGTCATTGTTTGAGAAAAAAAATTGATTTGTACTGAAGTATTATTGGTCAGTTATATAGACAAGGGAAGACCAAGGGATGCATGGAATGTGAAACGAAAAGAAGTAAAGCCTCGTCTCCCTAGACCGATGAGTAATAATGACAGCCATTGGAAGCTTAAAACAGGAGTTAATGAGCACACTAAACAAGTAAAAATTATTGTGCATATACGAGTACCACTAACCCAAATTATGTTGACTGTTTATATCTCACCCAAACATATTCTGATTTTAAATATGACTGTTTTAGATTGAACCACAAATAAGTCAACTAAAGAATCAGGATTTAATATCAGAACTTAGACTTATATCAGAACTTAACAGTCATCAAAATATGACTCCTTAACTCGAAAAGTGAATGCCTATTTCTTTAATTCTTCACACAAATACTGATTTCATTTCTTCAGAACTTAATCATTAGAATTTCCATCATAACTTGTCCTCAGAATTTATGCAACTGACACTTAACCTGTTCATCTAAAATAACATTTATCACCACAATAATTTTCATTATTCATATAGAGTGTATGTGTGTGCAGTAAGCTAAATATCAGATAAAGATTAAAGTTTGATTCACTTCAATACATCTTAGAAATAAGGCATAACTAAGAACTTTGCTCAAAATCTGTCATTATTTTGAAGTCTACTATAGAATGAGTTCATGCATAAGTCCACCTCAACTGTTTTGTGCTCATTTTATGCATCTTTTGAAATTCCATTTTACAGTGGCTTCTCAGTGTAAGTGAGTCACGACTGCTTATCAGAATTTATGCTATTATCAGAGTATTTCTCCAGTTTTCATAGAGTCTGAAAAGTCACCAAGAAAATATTTATTTTGCTTTTCTAATGCATATAACTTAATACCAGCAATGCACTTGGGTCTTCCCTTCCATATTTTTACTCTAGATCTCAAAGGAGTACCTGATTTTTATTTCTTTTTTTTTCTTTTGATAAGTGAGGCTTATCAACACTTAGTACATTCACCAGATTTACTAACATCAGAACTTAACAGATAAGAAGCACTATTCTAGTTTTTGACATAGTAATAAAATACACAAAGTAAACTTAACTAAGCTCAATATCAGAATTTGCTTGTATTAAAAGATTTCGACATAAACAATTACTTCAAACATGGGATTTTTAGAATATTAAAGACTACTAGTTCAGCATCTAGCACA
This sequence comes from Apium graveolens, assembly GCF_009905375.1. Lineage (NCBI taxonomy): Eukaryota > Viridiplantae > Streptophyta > Magnoliopsida > Apiales > Apiaceae > Apium > Apium graveolens. The sequence continues at coordinate 153,684,565 of NC_133651.1, read as the reverse complement.
ATTATCCTCATTGGATTGAATAGTCACAGAGACATGCATATCACTATCAGAGTTTAGAAATTCATATCAGACAATAATCAGCACTTAAGCAAATTTCAATTTAAGCACAGAATACACAAAGATAGTAATATCTGTAAATACTGATCATAAAATCTGATGTATCAGAACATAAACTAAGCAGATTTAGAGAAGGAACCTGAAACCATTCCAAGTTCATTTACCAATCTTGTAAAAGTAGCTTCACACAGTGGTTTTGTGAAGATATCTGCTAGTTGTTGATCTGTTGGAACAAAATGCAATTCCACTGTACCTTCATCCACATGTTCCCTTATGAAGTGGTACCTAATACTGATGTGCTTTGTCATTGAGTGTTGAACTGGATTACCTGCCATAGAAATAGCACTTTGATTATCACAGTAAATAGGAATTTTAGAAAATTCTAACCCATAATCCAATAACTGATTCTTCATCCAAAGAATCTGTGCACAACAGCTTCCTGCAGCAATGTATTCTGCTTCTGTAGTTGATGTGGAAATTGACTTCTGTTTCCTGCTAAACCAAGAAACTAACCTGCCTCCAAGAAATTGGCAGCTTCCACTTGTGCTTTTCCTGTCAATTTTGTATCCTGCAAAATTTGCATCTGAGTAACCTATTAGCTTAAAGTCTAATTCTCTAGGATACCATAATCCCAGATCAGCTGTACCCTTAAGGTACTTGAAAATTCTTTTCACAGCTGTTAAGTGAGGTTCTCTTGGATCTGCTTGAAATCTTGCACAAAGACAGGTAGCATACATGATATCAGGTCTACTAGCAGTTAGATAGAGTAGTGAGCCAATCATACCTCTGTAATCAGTAATATCTACTGGTGTACCAGTATCCTTATCCAATTTTGTTGCAGTGGCCATAAGAGTGGATATACTTGAACAATCTTGCATTCCAAATTTCTTCAGCAAGTTTCTGGTGTACTTGGATTGACAAATAAAAGTGCCTTCTTCATTCTGCTTGACTTGAAGGCCCAGAAAATAGCTAAGTTCCCTTATCATACTCATTTGATATCTTGACCGCATCAATTTGGCAAACTTTTTGCAAAGTCTGTCATTTGTAGAACCAAAAATGATATCATCAACATATATTTGCACCAAAAGTAAGTCCTTTCCATGTTTAAGGTAGAACAATGTTTTGTCAATAGTTCCTCTGTTAAATCCACTTTCCAGAAGAAATGAGCTAAAGTCTCTTACCATGCTCTTGGAGCTTTCTTAAGGCCATAAAGTGCTTGGTCTAGTCTGTAGACATGATTAGGAAATTTTGAATCTACAAAACCTGGAGGTTGTTCAACATATACTTCCTCTTCCAATTTTCCATTGAGAAAAGCACTTTTCACATCCATTTGAAAGACTGTAAACTTTTTGTGAGCAGCATAAGCCAAAAATATCCTTATGGCTTCCAATCTAGCAATTGGTGTAAATGTTTCATCATAGTCAATTCCAACCTGTTGAGAATATCCTTTTGCAACCAACCTTGCTTTATTCCTTGTAATTATGCCATCACTATCAGTTTTGTTTCTGAACACCCACTTTGTACCAACAACAGATCTGTTCTTTGGTCTTAGCACTAGGGTCCAGACTTTGTTTCTTTCAAATTCATTTAACTCTTCCTGCATTGCTTGCACCTAATCAGCATCTTGAAGAGCTTCTTCCACTTTCTTTGGTTCAGTCTGAGAGAGAAAATAGTGATAAAGACATTCATTTGATGTAGCTATTCTAGTTCTGACACCTACATCAGGATTACCAATAATTAAGTCAGGTGTATGTGCTTTAGTCCACTTCCTTGCAGATGGAAGATTTTCTCTAGAACTGGATGCTCCCCCATGATCCATGCTGTCTTCATCAACATTTTCTGATTCTCCCCCTGAAATTATGCTCTCTGAGTTGAATCCTTCAGAATTTGAGTTTCCAGAAATATTAGCACTTGAGTTTCCAGAATTATCAGAACTTGGCCCATCAGAACTTGAAGAGCCTGTTATAGGTTATGATGCTTCTTGAAATGTGGTTATATCTTCAGTATGACCCCCTGCATAGGTGCATCTTCCTTTGGCATAGTCATCACAGTTTCAATAACATCAGAGTTTAATTCATCAGAGTTTGCAGTATTAGGATTTAGACTGTCAGGATTTACAGTATCAGAATTTAAAACTTCATTCTCAAATCTCAGCTGATCATGATCATTGAAATCTTTAAGTCCTGTAATCTTCTTATCATCAAAAGAGACATTGATAGATTCCATGACAACCTTTGTTCTTAAATTGTAGACTCTGAATGGTTTTATGGAAAGTTGATATCCAATAAAAATTCCTTCATTAGCTTTTAGATCAAATTTGGATAGCTGATCAGGATGAGTCTTAAGAACAAAACACTTGCATCCAAATACATGAAAATACTTCAGATTTGGCTTATTTTTCTTCACCATCTCATATGGTGTTTTGCCATGCTTGTTAATGAGTGTTGCATTCTGAGTAAAACAAGCAGTCTGCACGGCTTCAGCCCAAAGGTAGGTTGGCAACTTTGCTTCATCAAGCATAGTTCGTGCAGCTTCAATAAGAGTTCTATTCTTTCTTTCAACAACTCCATTTTGTTGTGGAGTTCCAGGAGCAAAAAATTACTGCTTTATTCCATGGTCTTTGCAGAACTCTTCCATGATCAAATTCTTGAACTCAGTGCCATTATTACTTCTTATGATCTTCACAGAATATTTGACCAATTTATCCAGTTGCTTGACATGATCAATCAAAATAGATGCAGTTTCACTTTTTGTGTGAAAGAAATACACCCATGTGTATCTGGTGAACTCATCCACTATGACCATAGCATATTTCTTCTTTGCAATAGACATGACATTCACTGGACCAAATAGATCAACATGTAGTAGGTGATAAGGCTCAAGAATTGATGATTCAGTCTTGCTCTTGAAAGAAGATTTTCTTTGTTTTGCCTTCTGACATGAATCACAAAGGCCATCAGGAGTAAATACTGATTTTGGCAGTCCTCTCACAAGATCTTTCTTGACTAGTTCATTTATATTATTGAAATTTAAATGAGAAAGTTTCTTGTGCCAATTCCAGCTTTCTTCAATTGATGCTCTACTTAACAGACAGATTATAGAACCATCAGTACTTGTTGAAAGCTTGGCTTCATAAATGTTACCATGCCTATATCCTTTCAGAACAACTTTGCCTGTAGATTTGCTTACAACTTCACAGTGTTCTTCAAAGTAATCCACATGATAACCTCTGTCACAGATTTAACTCACACTCAGCAGATTGTGTTTAAGTCCTGAGACCAGAGCTATTTAAGTCCTGAGACCAGAGCTACTTTTTCAATGATGACATTCTCCAGATTGATATTGCCATATCCCAAAGTTTTTCCCATGTTGCCATCTCCATAAGAAGCACTTGTGCCAGCTTTCTCCACAAAGTCTGATAGCAGGGCTTTATTTCCAGTCATATGTCCTGAACATCCACTATCCAGAACTAGGATGTTTTTCCTATTGCCCTGCAATCACAAAGAACACCAGTGATTAGTTTTAAGAACCCAGACTTGCTTGGATCCTTTGGCCTTATTAAGTTTGTTAACATTTGCAGCGGATTTAACATCAGAGTTTATGTTAACATTTTTCTTATCAGCATTTACACTATCAGACTTTGTATCTGAACTTACACTAGAAGGAATAATGCTAACTTTCTTTAAAGAAGGTTTTATTTGATAATAATCATAGTACAAACTATGATATTCCTTACAATTATAAATGGAATGCCATAAACTTCCACAATGAAAACAGGGATTTTGTGGCCTATATCTAACAAACTGACTCTTAACTCCTGACTTTGAAGGTAGGGAGTTTATGTTCTTATTTTTCCTGCAAAAAGAAGCCAGATGGTTAGAATTTCCACAGTTATGATGTGTTTTTCTAGGAGCATTAGGAACAGGCCTATAATTATTACTTTTATTCACACCTTCCTTTCCATTCCTATTTTTCCTAGGTGGATTTACTTTGTTTACATTCTTAACATCTTTCAGCTTATGCTTAAGCTGCTTCTTTGTCATCAAGCCTATGTTAACTTCAGCTGGCTTATCCGGTTTTGGTTTGTCAGAAGTTAATTTCTCTTTAACTTCTGTTTTATCAATATCAGACTTTACAGCTACAAACTTAACAGGATTTACCTTAGGCTTTTGTTTAACAACTATAGGCTCAACCTCTAACAGTTCCCTTATCATTCTTATCATCTCAATAACCTAAGCCCTCTTTCCAGTTTCCACTACTTAACAAATTCTGAGTTGTTCTTCCAGAGTTAGTCCAAGTCCTCATAATCTCTTTTTCCTTTTCTAACTCAGTTTTTAGAGATTCATTTATTTTAAAAATTTCATCCCTAACATAAAAGGCATCATCTCTATCTTTCTGAGTTTGATGGAACATGACTAACTCTTTTTCTAAATAATCATTCCTCTTCTTATAAGAAAGATTTTCAGAAGTTAATCTTTCACATGTTAAAGTTTGATCTCTATAACTAATGAACATGGTTTTAAGATATCTTTTCAACTCATTAATATCATCAGTATGAAAGGCATAAGTAGTTTGAGGTACCTTTAACTCAGCAGCATCAGAACTTCTATCAGCATTTGCCATCAAGGCATAGTTCACCTTACTTTCAGAATCTGAAATGTCTGTCCAACTTTTCTTCTTTGTGACAAGAGCCTTGCCTTTGTCACTCCACACTTTCTTGCAATCAGGAGATATGTGGCCTTTCTCACCACAGTTGTAGCATTTGACATTTGTGTAATCTCCTCTGTCAGACTTTCCTCATTTGCCTTCAGATTTTCTACAACTCTTCTTATCAGAACTTGCACCTTTCCTGAAAAACTTCTTTCCTTTTCTGAATTTCCTGAATGCAATCCTTGTGATTACTTTCACCATAAGAGCACACAGCTTCATCATCTCTTCATCAGGATCCATCTCAGGTAAGCTTTCACTTTCAGAGTCATCATCAGTATCAGAACTTGATGATTCAGTATCAGACTTTGTGATGAGAGCTTTTCCCTTGCCTTTCCTTGAGGCAGCTGCTTTGGGGGATTCCTTCTCAGACTTAAGAGCAACTGTCCTTGACTTTCTTCCTTTTCTATGGTTTCTTTGTTCCATCTCAAGTTCATGAGTCTTGAGCATCCCATAAATTTCATCAAGAGTTGTTTCTTCAAGATTATAGTTGTCTCTTATAGTGGTGGCCTTCAAATCCCAACTTTCAGGAAGTGCTAACAGGAATTTAAGATTTGAATCCTCAAGATCATATTCCTTGTCAACTAGTGACAAATCATTCAAGAGTTTGACAAATCTGTCATATAAACCAGTTAATGACTCATCAGGCTTTGAGTCAAAGTGCTCATACTCTTGAGTGAGTATAGTCTTCCTGTTCTTCTTAATTGAATTGGTTCCCTGGCATCTTGTATAATGACTCGTATATTTCTGTAATATTTAAATAGGTAATTATTGCGTAGATATTAATAAAAAAGTTATGGTATTTATGGTCCTTGTGTTAATTATTATTGTTTATATGTGATTGCTGGTTTGCGGGGTGTGTTTTATGATTAGCCGGGGCGCAATCTATTTTTGTTTCACTTTTAAAAAGTGATTTTTATGACAATTCTATTTCCAAAATTATTGAGTTGTCTCCAAAAATTATTTTTATGATTTTATAACCTTGCTAATTATTTTAGGGATTTTACAAAATTTACAAATCAATATTCTGTTATTTATTCATTCTTCAATGATTTTCTGAATTCATTTAAATTATAAAATCCATATTTAATTCTTGGATTCTTCAAAAATTATGAAACTCATATTTTATTATGTTTACAATATTCTGAGAATTTTAAAATTATTTTGGTAATTTTTAAGACTAAGTTTACTCGCGTGTTATTTCGTTATTTCATTTAATGCGGGTATAAGTGGTGTGTGTAAAGTGTTTTAAAAATTATGAAAATTATATTTTTATTAACTTCCGAATATTTCGAGAATTTTGGTATTAAAATTTTAATTTTTCGATAAATTTTTAAAACGCGATTGGTTCGTCAAACTAGCAAAAACGAACCAGAAATGTGACAGAAAGGATTTAAGGGACACGTGTAATACAATCAGAAGGTGGGAAGTGATACGTGTAAGCAGCAGGGGTTTTGTTTACAATCAATTTCTCTGTCTCTCCCTCGTTATCTTTCTGCTCTTCATCTCTCTCGCCCTATTTCTCCTCTACACTCTCTCTTCCCCTTTGTTTTCCCTTTTCTTCCTCTCCTCTCTATCTCCGTTTCTCCTCCCGTTGTTCATCAACGCCACCGTAGCTTCATTTTTCCGGTTCCTTTCTGGTGACCTTTGATCCAATGCTTTCTGGTTGATGTATATATATGTATATATACGTATATATATGTATGTGTTGTGTGTGTATTCAGTTGCATGTGTGTGCCCCTGTTTCCCTGATTCTGGCCGCTGTTCTTTTATTTTCCGGTCGATTGTTGCAGTGGTGGTTGTGGCGCGTGTTGGTGCGCGTGTTGTGCAGTTGGGATTTAATTAATTTTTGGTTTTGTGCAGGAATTTTGACTAATATTTCGTGATATTAAATTTAATTCGTGCGGGATGTGATTTTAATAAATCGGTGAAATTTATTAGGACACCCGTGTATTTTCGGGCACCAATAAATTTTGCCGCCGCGCGCGATGAATTGTTTTTACGAGCGCGTGGTGGACGGTGATGACCCTGTTCTGAGTCCTAAATATTTTATTAAATAAAATGGGTTGTATAAATTGTTTTCGGGATTAAAAATTTAGTTATGTGGCGATTTGAATTGTTTGTGTTGGGATTTGACGTCGATTGATGTTTCGACGGGTAGACCTATAAGCAGAGGAGTCACTTACTATAAATTAACCCTGATTGTTATAAATCGAGTATATGCATCTCGTTAATACAAATTAACCCTGATTGTTATGTGCATTATTATTGCATATATGTTATTGTTATTAATATGCATGCGAGTCGAGAATTATATCGTTGGGTAATTAGTTAGTGAGGAAAAGTCAAACATAATCGGTTGTCTAACCTAAGTTGTTTCGATTTCGTAGGATCGAGTCAAAGGACCCAGTAGTTGAAGTCAATTAGAGTTAAGCCAGAGTTAGTGCAAAGCTTCGAAAGGCAAGTTCCCCTGAACTAATCTTTTACAGTTCAGTATATATGAATAGTTGTTGATTTAAATTACGTACTGGAACAAAATATTTTAAGTTACGTATTCTCCGTATTTAAATATGTTTTACTGAACGAGGTTTTGGGGAAAAAGTAACTTCTGAAAATACCTATCTCTAAATTGTGATAAAAAAAAAATTAAGTGTGCTGTAATCGTTTAAACAGAGATAGGTGTAAATGATTTTGGAAACTGGATAAAAATAAATCAGATATTGGATGGTCAGTTGGCGTAAGAGGTCCGTTATTAGGTAACGGCCCAGCATGGTTGCGTAAGAGGCTAAGTCGGATGTGCGCACTGGTAGGCCGCTTAGTCCAGCATGAAAGAGACCTAGCTAGTCTCTGAGTTCCGGAACGAAATTTGTGGTGGGATAGACTGATCAGCTGTCCCTAGAATTTATCCTCTTTTATATATCTGATAAAGGTTTAATGGTTCCCGAAATGGAATAAATGATTTATAGACCCCGTAACGGAATAGGTGATTTATGGGTCCAGAGATGGACAATGGTTTTGGAAAGAAATAACATGATAAAATTGAACTCTGGTATTTTTACACAACACACTACAGATGATGTTATTTTGCAAAACATGCTAGTTTTGATATCCAGTTTATACCTGTTTTACGGATTTTTTTATATCAGTTTAATATCTGTTCCTATACTATTTTATACATCCTGTTACTGGTTATTTATATAGAGGTACTGTTGAGCAATGGATTGCTCACCCTTGCAGCTTGTTTTGTATTTATTTATTGCAGATGTCTAGAAGACCAGGTCAGCGTAGAGTGTCAGCCTCCGGTCCCGGCTCCTCTGAGGTAGTTTATATCAGGCCCTGAGGTCTGATGAGTTGCTGTAATAAGTGAGAGTGTCTGGTTTTGAATAAGTTGGTGTGTGTGTTGTAACCTAAATAATACTTGAACCTGTTTCGGCTCCTGGTTGGGGTCGTGTGGTATAATAAAGTTTATTTAGTAGTAGTTGTTATAATTTATCATATTTTTGGTGACGTCAGCCCCTGACCCCGGGGTTGAGGCCGTCACATCTTGTCTCCAAAGCATCCCATATCTCCTTTGCAGTCTTGCAGTTGATTACCCTGTTTGACATTACATTATCAATGGCACTATGCAGCAAGTGTCGTACCTTAGCATCCTTAGCAATTAATGAGATATCTTCAGCAGTATAATCACTCTTCTCCTTTGGTACAGACTTTGCTGGTTCACCTGCAACTAAAACAGAGAGTTTGGTTGGCTTGTGTGGTCCTTCATTGATTCTGTCATGGTATTCTGGATCAGTAGCTTCCAGAAATATAGACATCCTCACCTTCCATATGGAATATTCAGATGGTTTCAGTATGGGAACTCTAATAGTCTCATATCGACTATGGATTTGAGTCTTTGGAGGTTCTTCAATTTTGGTGGGCTTAGTTAGAGTTTGTTCTTCTTCAGACATGATTGTTTTCAGATCTTAAACTGTTTGTGTGTTAACAGATCTGCTCTAGTTTAGGTCACACACACTGTAGAAGGAGGTTGAATACAGTATTTGTCACAATCAAATCGAATTAAAGAACACAAGTAACAGAAAAAAAAGCTTTATTAAACAAGCTTTATTAAACTCTGTTACAACATAAAACTGTCCTCTCTCAGTGATGAACAATTTATCACGAGAGCTGCTAGGGTTACAATAAATAATAACTTCGATTATGATAACACATATAGTGTAAACCCTATGTCTATGTTTATATACTACACAGTTACAAGATAATCTATAATTGATATGGAATATAATTCTGCTTCCTAAAATATATCAACTAGTTATCTTTTCTTCCAAGTTTTCTATTCTTCATAGAATTCCTTCTTCATGCATATCTCTTCTTGCGTTTATCTTGATCTTCTTTCCTTTCAATCAGCCGCCTTCCTTATCTGAAAGTCTCCTTAAGTCCTGATATTATCTCCTGATAAATATCTCCTAATAACTTAAGTTCTGACAACTTAAGTTCTGACTTCAGTATAAGTGCTGATTTCCAGTTAAGTACTGATTTATCCTGTTTAAGTAAGATCTGAAAACTAAACATAAATCATATTAGACATGACATTATCAAATATATCTAACAAATATGTCACCTTCGTCTATCACCGACTCAACCTTCCTTGCTGGCTTAGCTTCTGTTAGAGAAATAGACTGGTTTAGTCTTTTCGTACTTCAATTACGTCTTGAACCGACTTCACATTGTTCCCATTATCTACCCATGCACTTATGACTGACTCGTATATTATATATTAACAAGTAAGACTCGATTAACCACATAATACACATAAGCATATAAGCACATAATCATTTTTATAGTTTAATTTTTAGAATTAAAATCGACTCGCTGATCGCTCAACTGATAATTATCTGACTCGTTTCCTATTTTTTGGAATTTATCAGACTCGTCTCGGCACGCGATTCGGATTATAATCAAACAAATAAGAAATTCAACTAATTTCTAGAAGAAATTAGGTTTTAGTATTATTTTTAGCAAAATGAATTCATTTTTCTGAGTCAAAGGGCTTTCGTTTCGCTCGAATCGGACTAACGGTCTAATTAATATCAATTAAATACAGATAAATTAATTTATTATTCAATATAAATAATTATTACTAATTTTTAAACCCTAAAATAATTTTCAAATAATCATTTAAGAAAAATCAGAACTAAAAATGATTTTTCTATAATTTTTGGAATTAAAATAAATTTATTATGATTTATTGAAAATTATTTGATTAATTATCAAAATAATTAATCATTTTTAAATAATTAATAATTATTAACTAAATAATAAATAATATTTGAGAAAATAATTAAATCTGATTTTTAGAAAATATTTCAGAATTATTTATAATATAAATTATATAATTAAATAATTAATTAATTTATAAAATAAATAAACCTGATTTTATAATTAAAATAAAATAAAAATAAAATAAATTCTCAGAAACAATTGTCAGAATTGGAAATCTGACAAAAACATATCAAACCCGGGTTAAAAACCGGGTTCTGATAAACACAAACGGGTTGCCAAAAACAACTTGACCCACTGGAAAATTCCCAGATTCCGGTGGCCGGCCGTAGCTCCGGCGACCTCGATTCAGGCCAAAATCAGTACAGTTTGTACTGATTTTTACAGGGTTTCAACTCAACACAACTTCACTAATCTAATTCAGGCCAAAACAAACAAAAAACATCCCGTAATCTTCAACTCCGGCGAAACCGACTTCAAAATCCGGCCAAAATATAAAATCATTCATTTGTACATGAAACTCGATGATTTATAGTGCAAATCAAAGCTAAGAACATGTATAATCAAAGCCCTAACATCAGAAGAACCAAATATTCACAGAAATCACGAAGCTATATTTTGAAAATCGAACATAAACCCTAATAATCGAACTTTACTATCCAGACATCGTTCGTTCAATTAAACACCATGAATCAATTACAAATAACATCAGGAAGCTATATCAATCATCAAAATATCATAATAACCCTAGAATCAAAAAGCCCTAATTCGAACATAACCCTAGAAATCGAAAATCAAAAACTACGAATTAAAACGTGAAATTGATACTGGAAATGGAAAGAACAGATCAAACCTTCGATTTAAGTACTTGAATCACACGATTTGAAGCTGTAATCAGTGAGAAATCACGGATTGAATTTCTAACCCGACCCTGTCCTTCCCGACCCGATTTCAGAGAATTTTGTGAATTTTGCTGATTTTTCTGAATTTTAATTAATTAATTAATTAATTAATAATTAGGCTATTTATAGTAGTAGAATTAATACTCCTAATTAAAATTAAGGCCCTAATTCTACACTTTTTAAAATTAATAAGCCCCTAATTTTATAATTTTTGAGTATTAAAATTTAATTTATAAATATTTTATATATACAATATATATGCCAAAATTTCCCAAAAATTGTGAGGAATGCAAAAATACAAATAAATGGTATAAATGAAAATCCTATAATTTTATAAAAATAAAAATGTGATTTCTGTGGGGCTTTTAACACCCAATGGGGCCCGAAAAAGTCATTTTTCGCGAAACGAGAAAATTTATATATACCCAGATGTTCAAAATAATGCGATGGTAAAAGCATTTGGATGAAAAATAAGGCCCATTATTTTATTTGAAATACCTGCTTTAAAATCATGATTCGGGTCGTAAAACTTTTGAAATGAAAGCTATAAATGAAAAATAAAATATCTGAAAAATATCTTAAAAATACCGGGACGACAAGAATGCACGTAACACATAACAATTAGGGTTTGACAGTTAATTCCACATAAATGACACATTCACATAATTTATTATAAATATGATATAATATAGTCGTAAATTTGCCAGACATTACACATTACACATATTTAAGCCAAGGCCCCATGAAGGCCTAGCCTAAGGCATGGTTATAATCGACCAAAGTTCAAGCTTACGCAATTCTGCCCTGTTCTGAGTTATTCTCAGAAATGTGTGTGTGTGCCTACCTAAATGCTAGTTTTTCAATGAATCAAAACCAATGGACTCAAGTACAACTCAATTTCTAACTCCAGTAAACTTGGGCCTAGCACGGCCTTACCACAACTCACCTAAAACAGCCTATACTTAGGGTTAAAAATTCTGCTACAAAGTGCCTAGTATACCTCCTTCCACCTTAACTCCTAAATCAACACCAAAACCAACATGCATGTAACGACCCGTATATTTTTATTTCTTGAGTGTGTAATTATTGAATAAATAAATCAAATATGTGTATGGGTTCAGTTAGCTGGATATTATTTTGTTATTAATCATATGTGATTATTGGTGTTCGAGGATTATTTGTGTAATTATTTGTGAAGCTGTATTGTTTTATTTTTGTATTTAAAGGCGATTCTATTCAATATTTATTTTCATAAATACGTGAATTATCTCTAAAATCATTTTTATGGCTTCATAATTTTATTAATTATTTTTAGGAGTTTTTAAAATTAAGAAATCAATATTTTATTGATTATTTACCCTTAAATGATTTTCTGATTGTATTTATTTGTAAAATCCGTATTAAATCTAGAAAAGTTTCAAAAATAATGGAATATTCTGAGAATTTTAAAATTTGTTTGGGGATTTTTGGGTTTAATTGACCCGCGCGTTGCTTCGGGTAATCGTTAACTGCGGATATAAATTGCATTCCAAAAATGAGTTCAAAATTATGAAAAATTTATTCTAAACAACTTTTAATTATTTGTGATATTGTATAAAATATTTTCGAAATTTTCGGATTTTAATTACCCGTGAGTGGTTCATTAAATAGTTAATGGTGGAGTCATATTCAGTAGAATACGAGACTGATGTAGCATATAAGGATAATTCTAATTATCCAATTTCTTCTTTCTCATCTGTTCAACCACCCATCGATTTCTCCCCCCCCATTTGCTCTCCCTCCCGTTCTCTATAATCTCCCCTCTATACTTTCTACTTTTTTTTCTTCTTCTTTCTCTCAACATCACATATATACATATATATAAATAAAGCTGCCTCGGTTCTTTTTCTTCCATGTTCTCCTCGCCGGAATCCTTTTCTTTTCTGGTAATTACGCCACCGTCTTTATTCCAATTCCGGTTGCGCGTGTTTAACACGCATGTGTGTGGCGGGGATGAAGTGTGCAGTACTGTGTTGTGTTGTAATTGTTGTCGGTTATATAATCTCTATTATTTCCGAATTAATTCTTATTTTTGCAGGAATGATTGATTACAATTCGTGAAATAAGTTAATTTTGTACGAAAAATTAGATATAATTGGTGAAGATTCGCGATGGAAACCCGATTTATACGGATACCCGTGAATTTTTACCGCAGCGAGCCGACGGTGGACTATGATGAATATTCTGAGTCCTACAAATTAAAAATATGAAATAAGAATAATAATTAATAATTTTAATTGAATTGAAATTTGGGAATTTATGGATTTCGATTGGTATTATTGGTATGAATTGGTGATTGAGATTCGTGCATTTGGATTATGAATGGATTGTCGGTGTAGTTGTTGTGAATTGATTTGATGTCGGGATGTTCGACGGGTTAGCCGATAATCAAAGGAGGTGTTTCCCGATTTTCGGAAAATTAAATTACGGAAATGCGGGGCCGTACCCAATGACTATCGTAACGTCGATCGGTTATATATGAGTACTCTATACGGAACCTGATTATGTGTTGTGATGAAATACTTTGCTAAAACTGATAACCCTAATTTCATAAAAGTACATATATACATATTTTTTGGAAACAAACACCGAACCGATTTTCGAGAACGTGAACCCTAATTGATACGTGTATTATTATATGAAGTATGTTACGAGTCGAGTTTTGTTAACGTTCAGGTAGATTGTTAGCGAGGATATGTCAAGCATAATCGAAGGTCTAAGTTAATGTGTTTCGACTTTGTAGGTGATAGTCGGAAGGCCCAAGAGTTTGCGTTGGATAGCCTAGTGGACAGTCGACAAGCTCAGTAAGGTTCCAATCGAAGGACCTGAGTGTTGAAGTCGAATCCAGGGTAATCTAGTGGTTAGACGTTAAAGGCTGAGCGTCCGTGTCGGCTCAAGGTCAATCGATAATATTTGTAAAGCTCTGCAAGGCAAGTACCCCTGACCATATCTTTATAGTTCAACATATATGAATATACTGTTGTTTTCTTCTTGTAGTGGAACAGAACATTTTAAGTTACGTATCCCCTGTGTTCAAATGGTTTTGTTAACTTGTGTTTTGGGGGAAAAGTAACTTCTGAAAAATACCTATCCCTAAACTTTGAATAAAATGAAAATGTTTTGGAAAGTGTGCTGTGATATAATTGTTTTGAAAAGAGATAGGTAAGTGGTTTGGAAAACTGGATAAAATTGATCAGATAATTGAATGAGTGTGCGTAAGGGTCCGTAACGGCCAGGAAGGAAGATAGCGTAAGAGGCGAAGTGGTTGCGCACCCTATTATAACCACCAGCCTAGCGTGACAGGGACCTAGCTAGTCTTTGAGTTCCGGAACAAGTTTTCATAGGATAGCCAAGATAGAGTTATCCTATGGAGATAGCCTAATCAGCTGTCCTACCAGGGATCATCCAATACGTTTATATCTGAGCTAGTGATTTTGAGGTTCTCAGGCAGGAACAAGTGATTTTCTAGGTCCTGTGATGGGACGAGTTTTATGGTTCCCGTAACGGAACAAATGGTTTTGGGTCCCCGTAACGGGACAAATGGTTTTATGGGTCCTGCGATGGGAAGGAAGATTTGAAAATGGAAGTAGCATGCTAAAATTTGAACTCTGGTATTTACATAGCACAATTAATGAAATGTTTTATAGAGCATGCTAACTATTGATAATCCAGTTTCATCGGTTTTCACATGTTTTCTTGTTTTATAAACGAGTTATGATTTATGTTCCTATAAATGTTTAGCATAAATTATTTTTGATTATTATTCATATAGTGGTACTGCTGAGCAATTGATTGCTCACCTTTGCAAAACTTTTTTTATATGTATTGCAGATACCTAGGAGATTCTTCCGTGGTAGTCGGGGCAGATTTCCAGTTCCTTCCGTGTCAAGCTCCTCTGAGGTAGTTGTGTCAGACCAGAAGTGGTCTACTGAGTTGCTGTATTAAGATAGTATTGCCAAGGTGGTTGTAATGAATTATTTTTGTGATAAATTATAACCTAGGTCATACTTAAACCTGGAAAATATCTTGGTAAGAGGGGTCGTGTTTATGTTTTGATCAGTGAAATGAGTTATATTATGCTAGTTGTTGTGTTGTGGATGACGTCAACTCCTAACCCCGGGGTTGAGGCCGTCACAGTTAGTATCAGAGCTACAGGTTTGAGTCCCTGATTTGGGTTAGGAGTAGGGTCAAAAGAGTGTAGAAAGGTTCATATAAAGGTGTGATTCAGCAACTCAATCAGAGGAGCGAGTCTGTGAGTTTAGTCAAGGGTTCGAAGGCGTAACCCTGACGTCTATTGAGGATTGGCTGGAACTGCCCGAGCTTGTAGTAATTCTCCCTTGTATATAGGTATCACTGGCAATGTCTGGTAAAGGTTTTTTTGTTTCCTTTATCGAGGAAGCGAATCCGACCTTGAAAGTTCAGATGAAATGGTAATAGTCTGTGGCTGCCATGACAGCCGAGTTTCATAGTGAATGTAGATCAGTACTGTAGTTTATACCTTGAACCCTTACATTTCTTTCTTCGAATGTTCTATCGGTTGATTAGGGCAAACAATACATATGATTTAACTATTTTTCTGTGTGGCAAAGGGTCTGGTGGGATGCCACCGAATTATGTGTTGTAAACTGTATGGTACTAAGACTGGCCATCTTACGTACTTGTATGGCTGCTCTCAGTCATATCCAGTTGTTATTTTGGAATAATGGCAGCAAAAAGGATTTGTAATCCATTGGAGAAGGTTGTCGTCTTAGAAAAGTTAATTCAGTGATGGACGAGTTTATGGAAAATGCTAGGAAACCGCCTTTAGAAGAATGGTGAGTCAAAACTTGGACTAGTATGCCTAGAAAGAGTTTAGATTTCCTTAAGTTGACCTGGCTTGCGAGGTTGCTTTTTGGTAGTTGGGGCTGAAATAGTCAACCCCGTTTTGTTATGTTGGTTAGTGATACATATGGTTATTAGTATGTTATATGTCACAGTATTGTAAATCGTGGAGTTGAGTGGTGGCAGTTGGTTGGTATATTTGTTGGTGGTTGGTTGATGGTGATGGATTGGTATGGTTGTGGGTTGATTGTTGGTGTCGGCTTGAGTCCGACTGGTAGTCAATAATACAGAGGAAATGCTACCCCATTTTTTGGAAAATACCCTACTTTTAAAAATACAACGTATACTTTTTTGTGTTATTGATGTTTCTATTGATACTCCAATTGATCAATTAAAAGAGAGAGTTGGTTAGTTTTACCAACTAATGGTCAGTTAGATAGAAGTTAGTTCCAATTAGATTAAGTTAAATTCATATGTGAGTTTCAGATACGAAAACAAAAATGGTTCAATGTTTCAAATGTGGTCATAAGAGTCATTATGCGCCGGAATGCAACCCAAAAAATCCAGGAGTTATTCATTACCATTATGGGAAGGTTGGGCATATTGCAAGGAGTTGGGGAACGGTTACTCAAGGTACTACATCCCAAGGGCCAACATCCAGCACAACTAGAGGCAGAACTTTCAGAGTGACCAAAAGATCGAGCGTTTAGAATTCAGACGTAGTGCAACTGATCTGACACCCTTCGAGCTAGAGGAGTTTGATATGATTTTAGTAACGAATTGGTTGTCCTGTCATAAGGCAAATATTAATTCAGGAGAAGCGAATAGTAAAGTGTATGGAAGCTAGTAGTAGGGTGAGTTTCTAAAGGTAGGAGCAAGATAAGAAGCTCTTCCAATGGTGCGAAGAAAGAAGTTAATAAGCTAAGGATATAAGGTAGAGCCACCATATGTAAAGATACGAAGAAGAAAATACTTAAGCTAGAGGAAGTTTGAGTAATAAATAAATGCCCTGGAGTCTCTGGAGGCCAGTGGAGCGAAATAATTAGTTCGACAATTGTAAAAGTTATTAGAAAGGGAAGTAAGCATATCAGATATAGTCCCTTGAGCTGCACCAGGGATGTTGTTGGAAAAGAAGGATAAAGTTATGAGAGTGTGTACTGATTATTGGGAGTTTAACAAAATGATGAATAAGAATAAGTAACCCTATTAAGAATTGAATACTCACGAGACCTAATTGAAGGAGTGTGTTATTTCTCCTGGATTAACTTAAGATCCAGTCTGAGGACATATTAAAGATTGTGATTAGAATGATCTATGAGTATTGCAAGATCTGGTGATATCATGTGGAGTAACAAGTGTATCGGTTGCCTATAAGGAGTTAAGGAACATGGTGTATCAGGAGAACTTGGATAAGCGAATTGTATTTATTGATAATATCCTCAGCTATTTAAAGATTAAGAAAGTCTGTGTAGAACGCTCAAGGATTTCCCTATGAAGATTAGAAGGGAAGAAATTATATGCTAAACTTTCCAGAATGAATTTTAGCTGAGATAAACAAGGGATTCTGATCATTTCATCAAAGATCACCTAAGCAAAGTCGGTGTAGTAATAGATGCCCTGCACAGAAGGAAAGGATTGAATGGGATGAAGATCACTGAGGAGTTAACAAAAGAATTGGAAAGAGTGGAACGTGAAGTTCAAATACCTGAAGGTGAGAAGAAGTGAAGATATGAGGTTACTTTCCAGCCTTAATTAATGGAAATGAGTAAGAGGTGTTCGAATGTCTGGAAATTAAGCTGAAAGTGAGTACCATATATCATCCATAAATGAAGGGCTAAAGTGAAAAGACGATTTGGACAATATAAGATATGTTGAGAGTATATATATGTGGGGTTTAAAAAGGAAACTGAGGTAATCACCTACCATTGATTGAGTTTTCTATGCTAATAGTTATCACGCTAGTAAGGGAATTCTACTTTGCGAAGCGTTGTATGGACATAAGCATGGGTCCTCACTTTATTGAGAGAAAGTGGGAGTAGAAATGTTGTTAGGTCCTGAGTTAATTCAGCACACCAAGGACATAGTGGTGTTAATTCAGAAAAGAGTTGGAATAGCTTAGGATAGACAAAGAGAGAAGACAGATTTGCATCGGAAGAGTATGTATATAGAAATAGGATCATTGGTATTGATAAAAGTTTTACCTTGGAAGAGGTTGGTTAGGTTTGATCAGAAGGGGTGAGTTGAGTCCTAAATATGTGGAACCATTCGAGATATCGAGAAAGATAGTTGAAGTTGCTCATAAGTTAGTATTGCCACCACAGTTGCAGCAAATTATAGTATGTTCCACGTGTCAATGTTAAAGCGATATGTTTCTGATTTGATTCAAGTCGTTGATTAGGAGCCGATGGGCTCTCATCCAAACTTGGTCTACGTGGAATGATCGACTCAAATCCTAGGTCATTATGAGCGAGTCCTTAGGAATGAATTTATATCTATATGGAGTATGCTTTGAATGAATCCTCGAGTAGAAAAGTCTACTTGAGAGTTAGAGTCAGATATGCTTGACAAATATCATCATTTGTTTAATTAGTCCAGAATCCGAGGACAAAATCTTTTTAAGGGGGAAGGATGTAACGATCCGTATAATTTTATTTCTTGAGTTTGTAATTATTGAATAAATAAATCAAATATATATATGGGTTCAGTTAGCTGGATATTATTTTGTTATTAATCATATGTGATTATTGGTGTTCGAGGATTATTTGTGTAATTAGTTGTGAAGCTGTGTTATTTTATTTTTGTATTTAAAGGTGATTCTATTCAATATTTATTTTCATAAATACATGGATTATCTCTAAAATCATTTTTATGGTTTCATAATTTTATTAATTATTTTTAGGAGTTTTTAAAATTGAGAAATCAATACTTTATTGATTATTTACCCTTAAATGATTTTCTGATTGTATTTATTTGTAAAATATGTATTAAATCCAGAAAAGTTTTAAAAATTATGAAACTCATATTTATTTAAGTTTGGAATATTCCGAGAATTTTAAAATTTGTTTTGGGATTTTTGGGTTTAATTGACCCGCGCGTTGCTTCAGGTAATCGTTAAATGCGGATATAAATTGGATTCCAAAAATTAGTTCAAAATTATGAAAAATATATTCTACACAACTTTTAATTATTTGTGATATTGTATAAAATATTTTCGTAATTTTCGGATTTTAATTACCCGTGAGTGGTTCGTTAAATAGTTAATTGTGGAGTCGTATTCAGAATAATACGAGATTGATGTAGCATATAAGGATAATTCTAATTACCCAATTTCTTCTTTCTCATCTGTTCAACCCCCCCATCGACTTCTCCTCCCCTATTTGCTCTCCCTCCCATTCTCTATAATCTCCCCTCTATACTTTTTTTTCTTCTTCTTTCTTTCAACATCACATATAAACATATATATATATATATAAAGCTGCCTCGGTTCTTTTTCTTCCATGTTCTCCTCGCCGAAATCCTTTTCTTTTCTGGTAATTACGCCACCGTCTTTATTCCGATTCCGGTGAACTTGTCACCGCTTCCCCTCCCTCCTGTGCGCGTGTAATCGCGTGCAGTACTGTGTTGGTTCCTTGGCTTTTGTTTTCTTATGTTCTTGCGGGTTACCGCCGGACCTCTGGCAAGGTGGCCCTGTGCAGTGGTTGCGCATGTTTAACATGCGTGTGTCTGGCGGGGGTGAAGTGTGCAGTACTGTGTTGTGTTGTAATTGCTGTCGGTTATATAATCTCTATTATTTTTGAATTAATTCTTATTTTTGCAGGAATCATTAATTACAATTCATGAAATAAGTTAATTTTGTACGGAAAATTAGATATAATCGGTGAATATTCGCGCTTGAAACCCGATTTATACTGATACCCGCGAATTTTTGCTGCTGTCAACGATGAGCCTCGGCGAGCCGACGGTGGACTATGATGAATATTCTGAGTCCTATAAATTAAAAATATGAAATAAGAATAATAATTAAAAATTGTAATTGAATTGAAATTTGGGAATTTATGGATTTTGATTGGTATTATTGGATTGTGATTGGATTGTCATTGTAGTTGTTGTGAATTGATTTGACGTCGGGATGTTGGACGGGTTAGCCGATAATCAAAGGAGGTGTTACCCGATTTCCGGAAAATTAAATTACAGAAATGCGAGGCCGTACCCAATGACTATCGGAACGTCGATCGGTTATATATGAGTACTCTATACGGAACCTGATTATGTGTTGTGATGAAATACTTTGCTAAAACCCATAACCCTAATTTCGTAAAAGGACAAATATATATATTTTTTGGAAACGAACACTGAACCGATTTTCGAGAACGTGAACCCTAATTGATACGTGTTTTATTATATGAAGTATGTTATGAGTCGGGTTTTATTAACGTTCGGGTAGATTGTTAGCAAGGATATATCAAGCATAATCTAAGGTCTAAGTTAGGGTGTTTTGACTTTATAGGTGCTAGTTGGAAGGCCCAAGAGTTGGCGTTAGATAGCCTAGTGGACAGTTGACGAGCTCAGTAAGGTTCCAATCAAATGACCTGAGTGTTGAAGTCAAATCCAGGGTAATTTAGTGGTTAGACGTTAAAGCCTGAGCGTCCGTGTCGGCTCAAGGTCAATCGATAATATTTGTAAAGCTCTACAAGGAAAGTACCCCTGACCATATCTTTATAGTTCAACATATATGAATATACTGTTGTTTTCTTCTCGTAGTGGAACAAAACGTTTTAAGTTACGTATCCCCTGTGTTCAAATGGTTTTGTTAACTTGTGTTTTGGGGGAAAAGTAACTTCTGAAAAATACCTATCTCTAAACTTTGAATAAAATAAAAATGTTTTGGGAAGTGTGCTGTGATAGAATTGTTTTGAAAAGAGATAGGTAAGTGGTTTGGAAAACTGGATAAAATTGATCAGATAATTGGATGAGTGTGCGCAAGGGCCCGTAACGGCTAGGAAGGAAGATAGCGTAAGAGGCGAAGTGGTTGCGCACCCTATTGTAACAACCAACCCAGCGTGACATGACCTAGCTAGTCTCTGAGTTCCGGAACAAGTTTTCATAGGATAGCCAAGATAGAGCTGTCCTATGGAGATTGCCTGATCAGCTGTCTCACCAGGAATCATCCAATACTTTTATATCTGAGCAAGTGATTTTGAGGTTCCCGGGGAGGAACAAGTGATTTTATAGGTCCTGTGATGGGACGGGTTTTATGGTTCCCGTAACGGAACAAATGGTTTTGGGTCCCCGTAACGGGATAAATGGTTTTATGGGTCCTGCAATGGGACGGAAGATTTGAAAATGGAAGTAGCATGCTAAAATTTGAACTCTGGTATTTACACAACACAATTAATGAAATGTTTATAGAGCATGCTAGCTATTGATAATCCAGTTTTCATCAGTTTCATCGGTTTTCACATGTTTTCTTATTTTATAAACGAGTTATGATTTCTGTTCCTATAAATGTTTAACATAAATTATTTTTGATTATTATTCATATAGTGGTACTGTTGAGCAATTGATTGCTCACCCTTGCAAAACATTCTATATATATATTGTAGATACCTAGGAGATTCTTCCGTGGTAGTCGGGGCAGAGTTCCAGTTCCTTCCGTGTCAAGCTCCTCTGAGTTAGTTATGTAATACCAGAAGTGGTAAACTGAGTTGCTGTATTATGATAATATTGCCAAGGTGGTTGTAATGAATTAGTTTTGTGATAAATTATAACCTAGGTCATACTTAAACCTGGAAAAGATCTTGGTAAGAAGGGTCGTGTTTATGTTTTGATCAGTGAAATGAGTTATATTATGCTAGTTGTTGTGTTGTGGATGACGTCAACTCCTGACCCCGGGGTTGAGGCCGTCACAATGCAAGCCCACAAATCTATCCTACATTGTACACAACCCTATTCAATATCATTTTATGGAATAATACGAGCATAAACTTAGCCATAATATTCATTTACCGAGGCAAAAAAAAAGAGCATAGCAGAGCAGATTTTACATATGAAATTTTAGGCAAATATTCAAACCAAAAACATATGGTAACAACTTGATGGCTACAAGATTTAATCATAACTCATTAAGGAACATAACATACTAGCATTTTAAAGAAAAAACCGTGGCATGCATTGCACAGAAACTCATATTCAAATCACATAACATATTTGTTCAAAATATCACTTATACTACGACATGCAAGTATTAACTTCAACTTTTAGTTTAAAAATCATAGCATGCAAGGATAGAAACTTTATAAAAACATATTTTAAAAGATCATAGGTTCTTTAAAAGTCACATGCAAACCTTCTTTCCTTTTTGAAATCAAATAAAACTAACACATAAAACACAAAAACCCATTCGGCTCCTTGGAGTCATTGCCGAATGCTTGAGGCCAAGATTATGGCTTGAAAGTAGAAGCATAACACTTCATCAAGACCATCTCTTGCTCAAGTTTTATAAGCCACAATTAGTTCAACTCTAGATTCACAAGAATAAAAGTTAAACCCTTTGCTTTAGCTACATGCAACTAAGAAAAAAACTCACCTTAAATGATGATATGAAACCAAGTGAAATTAACCTTGCTTAGAGGGGTTAAAAGATGCAAGAAGATGAAGAAATGAAAAGAAAAAAAATGAGAGGGGAGGGGTTTTATGTTCGGCCGAGAGAGAGAGGGGAAAGAGAGAAGATAGTGAAGTGAAGTGGTGGTGGAGAAAATGAGGTGAGTGGAGTGTATATATTTGTTTTTTATCCCATTGAAATGGTAGTGGAGGTTGAACTTACCAATTTGTCCTTTATTCACTAATAGCCAACTATTGCATGCAAGGTTTTATTGGTCTTTTGCTTGGTCAAATGGAGTTAGTGGGGGAGTGAAATGACAATCCTATCCTTGACTTCTATTTGAGTGGAAATTGCATGCAAGGGTATGCTTGTAATTTGATAACTAATAAAAGTAAAATTTAAAAGAATGATTTTTAGTAATTAAAATACAAATCCATAAATTACCAAATAAATACCATAAGTACTATGAGATTTTAAAAATTTAATAAAATTATTTTCAAAAATTTTGAATAAAATTTTATATTAAAATAATATTTCTAATATTAATATACTAACAAAATAAATCATGAAAAATATAATTAACACACTATAAATCGTACAAATAATTGCAAGTAACTTGATTACATCCCATAATACTAAAAAAAATTTATCGCCTAATCGCAATTATTCAAATATTACTAAATCGCGAGAAATCTCTATTATTTACTAATCGCGTAACGAAAATCTTACTCGCGTACGAAAGTTAGACGTTTAAAATATTCCAGCAACACTCGCAATGCCAAATGACTAAATTATACACAATATATAACGAATTCGCATAATCGGCCTTATAACACAAGATATTTACGAATATATATATATATATATCGTATTTATAAAAATAGCACTAATATTTACCGGTTGTCACATCCTCTCCCCCTTATAGGATTCTGTCCTCAGAATCTAGGAGAATAATTGAGGATACCGATTCCGCATTTCAGATTCTAATTCCCAAGTTGAGTCTAATGAAGAATTCGAACAGGTTCAATCACACTCCTTAATATGCTCTGTTTGTTGAGATATGCACAATCACAACTAACAGATATATGGATTGACATTGTGCAACAATCATTAATTTAGTTATTTCTAATTTATACCGATATTAATGCTTTACAAATCTATAATTTGTGCGTTATGATCATGCATTTCTGCGGATAACTGTTAATGCATCGATTCTTAATAAATTCTAGAAAATGGAAACTTAAATAATTGTACAAATATTAATGATAGATAGTTGGACAAATATGCATGATATTGGTAACTTATGGTCAAGCCACTAATTATGTGCTCGGGATTATATCATTTCTTATTTTTTTACAAATTATTGATCTTGAGATCCACAAAATTAATATGCATTATCTTACAAATATATCAGTCATATGTGTGAGTGATATCGTTTTAATGATTCTTACCATGTTATGTCCATTGAGATTTTTATGTATAAATCATGGATTTTGTAAAAAAAAGCTTCAGTCAGATGAATACTGAATTATTAGTTATTTAGACGTACTTACATAGATATAATAAGTTTTAAGTTTAAGGGTTTAGGTTTATTCAAATTAGAATATATATTAAATTACACTTCATAATTACACCATGATGTAGGTAATATTTCCAAATTAAAAATAAAATTTATATTTATATGTATTTTTTAAATAGAAATAATTAATATAACAATCCCACGCTAATCACGGTAATATCCTTTTCCAGTTTGATAACAAAATTGAGGAATAAACGTTCATCGGAAACAACGAAAAATGTTATTGTCAGAGTTGAAAATATATAATATTAATAACTAAAAAGTTTGTACGCAATTGTGTGCTCATACTATTCAAGACGTACTATATAAAATCCATTCTAAAAGTATGCATTTCAGTATAGTTGGTTATCATGTACAATGGCATCAAGATGAGAATATACTAAAATAATCAGGAAATTCTTAAATAAAATAAATATTATATAATTTTGATATAAAAATGAGATGCGATTTGATTTAATTTTTTATAGTTATACTAAAGCGCAGTACAATAACGTTAACAAAACATTGTAGACATAACTTAGCTTTATGTGTTTAAAAATAAAGTAAACACATTATTTGGAAGCAACGTACTACATTCTTCATGGTTAACTATTTTACAAAGTGATCTAAACATATGGAATGTACATATTTTAATCCTTAAGATTTTAAATTGGCAACAATATTAAGTTTGGCCTAACATGGGTAATTTGATTGAATAAAAACAGAATGTTTTACAACTATAAACATGTTGTTTGGTAATCATTCTTTATCACAACTTGTCAACATGATGAGATAATCAGCAACTTCGAGTAACATGACTGTTAAAATCAGATAAACTAAGAGAAATTAATAACTATCAATCAGTTATTCTAAATTTAGGTAACTGTTTAATAACTATCAATAAGTTATTATAAACTAAAGAAAACTGCCCCAAACATGTTGGACATACTCATACATATATATATATATATTCTTGGGTGTTTATTTACATTTTGATGTATTCCAAAAATTATAAAATGACTTCACGAAGAGAAAAGAGGAAGATATGATCAGGCATAAAGAATGTAGCAGAGCAAGATTTGCATAATCTGGCTACAAAGTGCGCAAAATTCAATAATGATATGGAAGAAGCAAACGTTTTCTACTCAGAGATGTATGCTACAATGGAAAACAGGCAGTCTGAATTGTTTGCTTGTTCTGTTGGTCTTGAGGTACAATTCAAGTAAGATGTAAATGTGTATCTGATTTAATGATTTACATTGCCTTATGATACAAATCCTATACCATTAATTTCAATATTTTACAGCGAATTAGAAGATACTCTGAAGAATGGATCAAGGAAAAAACATGGAGAGTCTTCACAAAGTAGTACTGAAATTCCACATTCTTATACGGGGAATTCACTCAGATTTCTGGGTGATACGTCTACGTCTCTATTTGGTCATGAGAAGAACTTCAAACTAAACACGGAAGAAATGATAAGTGCATTCTAAAAGTTTGCAGATGGGTGGAAAGAACATCTTAATAATTTGAATGATCATGCTGATATGTTGATTGAAGAAAGTGGAAAGCTTCGCATACTATTAAATGATTATGCTCGAAATATATAAATTATGTTGGAATCAATTTCCTGTGATGGTATATTATAATAGTTCTAGTTGGAGAAGTGTAATAAACGCTTTTATGCAAAACATTTAAATATGAATGATTGTTTATGTTGGATTACTATCATGTTATGTTTACTGTAGATGCTTTAAATAATATATATATTGCACAACCATTTCTGCAGTTTATTCTATTTACACATATGATTTCCTTACATGAACTGTATACATCAAATTACATGGATTGAAAGATTTCTATACTTGCACAACCTGACCATCGTTTGCTGATTCGGGATCATTGATTTCAACGTCTTGAAATTTTGCTTGCTCTGGCCCAATACTAAATCCATGTTTAGGAAATTCTGTATATCTGCAATAGGCCTATCAAATGTGTGAAAGTCATGCGAATCCTCTCTGCCAAGGGTTGCCAAACGACATGCAACTGCATTCCTATGAGGGTGAACCAAATTAAGTTCATAACAAATATTATTATCATTAAGCCTCGAAAGAATAAGCCTGAAAGTCTGTCTAGTATGTGGTGTAATTCCTTCTTCTTTGTAATATTTGTATTCACGATATGCTTGTATATTTTCGGTTTTAATGATAACATGTTCGTAAGATACCTGGAATGCACAACGCATTCCTAGTAGAATAACCCAAAATACACTATTCAGGTTTGTAAGGCCTGGAATTGAGCCATAAGTCAGTCTGAGAAGATGACCTCCTACGTCTCTTACTACACACCAATACCGTTTCTATTGTCACCTTCATGAACATTCTGAATAAACTCACTATGCACATTGATCTTCACCCAACTATTAGGAGGAAATTGCCATACACGCTCAACATGTTCCATTCTCCTTAAATATATAAAACAA
The DNA here is from genome assembly GCF_009905375.1 of Apium graveolens. Taxonomy (NCBI): domain Eukaryota; kingdom Viridiplantae; phylum Streptophyta; class Magnoliopsida; order Apiales; family Apiaceae; genus Apium; species Apium graveolens. The sequence continues at coordinate 153,658,118 of NC_133651.1, read as the reverse complement.
CAGATAACGGTTTGTGATGGTAAATTGATTATATCAGATATTATAAACTGATTCTTGCAAGTAGTATATAAAGAAAATAGTTCAAAAGATGTGTCTGTTGCAAATAGTTGTAGAGTTTTGAAGAACTAAGACATAAAATTAGAGAGTTGAGGAGATGTGTCTATTGCAAATATTTTAAGAGCTTTAAATAACTAAAACTGTTGGAATAGTTTAGATTACAATGTTGTTTACTAAGGTGTCCAAAATTTGTTATATAGTCTATAGAACCAATTTACCAGAAATCAAAAATATTGTTAAAAGGGAATATAAGTATTAGACTATCTATTGAATGGCTTTTAGAAACATAGATAATAAATATTCTAAATTATGTGAGAATTACGGAGCATTTTGTGCTCGGTATATCTCACATATCACATGTTTCAATAACTATTTTTAACAAAAGAGGATTATATAGACGAATCTTTCATGTTAAAAAAGTTGATGTTACAATGTTTCAACATTAAAATATAGTAGTTCATCAGGAGAAATATCGTCAAACAAACATATTACATTCAAATAATAGAAACATTGAACGAAACGATGTCATCTTCATGGATCATTTCAAATCTTAGGTTATCATGCACTGAGAGTTTGCTTTCGTTCACAAACTTATCCCATCCACCAGAAAATCGAGGCTTGGAATGTATACAAACCACTCTGACCTTCCAACTGCGTCTATTCATTATCAGATGAACCTTGTTCACATTCACCCACTATCTTACAACTATGATGGTCAACCTAGGCCTCATTCATAAGTGCTTTAAAACTAAATGCTAAGTGAATGTGCTCATTATAGTGATTTCAGGATGACATCAATGGGTTTTTAAGTACAATTGACACCCTTACACCTCAAGTTTGAAACTGTTTGTCCTAAATTCAATCATGTATGATGAGTTAGGAAGAACTTTCTTGTATTCCTATTTGATTTCATTTGAAATTAATAAAAGACTTGTTATGTTTTTATTATGGGCTTTATCTATTTAAAGTGTTTTAAATAAGATGTTCCATAGTTTAGAGTAAAGCTTCTAGAATTATAATGAGATTATAATAGTGAGATCTAGAAGATGATAACTCTAGACTTAAACAGTTCCTGATCATAGGATAACTAATCGGATGTTAGTGGATCCGCAAAGATTGGTACAAACTATGCTTGCTCCCTTCAGGAGGATGTCTGTTCTTAGAGGCATTTGTGTAGTGACACTATAGCTAGTATGTAGGTGCTTATTAGGGAATAAGTTTACTGAACATGACTCGATAAATTGAACAACTAATGGAGATTACCCTCGTGTCAATAATTGTTCACTGAGTGATAGTTGTACAAGTGTCCTTAGACTTGAGATCGTTGAAGTTATCTTGTATATAATGAATTATGCTTTGGTTTAGTCCTTTCTCTCAAGGACATCTATTAGGTCTATTCTGGGCATAGGGATTTGTGTACAGAGATAGTTAACATCAATAGAGGATCTACCCCTTCCAGTATAGGAAGAGAATATCCAATGTTATTCTTAGTATGCGAGTTCTGGAATCTCTGGCCAGAGTGTATGAAGTTAGAAAGGAGTTTCTAATTTGTATTAATATGAACTTTGCATTATGAATAAGAAATCATATGATTAAATTTGATAGGCCTGACACAAGATCCATGCCTTGTATTTAATCGGGATATTATAAGGGTAGAAGGAATTCATTGTACGGTAACTGGTCACTGACAGGTTCTTGGTATTCTAAACAGTGAATTCATATTATCCGGATAGTCACGATATGTTGAGAAGCATCACTCACGATGTAGAATAAATATAATTAATTAGTTAATTATGTTTAGTGAATTTTAGTATTCATATAAATAATTAATAAAAGTTTATTATTATATATTTCTACTACCGAAATAATATTGAACCTACAGGGTCACAACACAAAAGAATATTTTCTTTGATGAAATAATGAGAGAGAAAATTATTTTCTAAATAGTTTAGAAAAAGAAATAATGATTAAAATAGTTTAAATTATTATTAAAGCATTTTATAAAGATAAAATGTGGGGGTTAATATATATATATATATATAAAGATATATTTTATAACCCTAGGAGAGCCCTATAAATAGAATGAGATGGCTCATTCTATTTACACAATTTTGGTTTTGTGAAAACCCTTGCCTCCATCTTCTTCCTCTCTCTCTCCCAAAAACTCCATTTTTATAAAAGTTCGGTTTTATAAAAAGGTTCATCGAAGAGGATCATTCAAGATAGATACCGGTAGAGTGTTTCACACACTGAGGAGCAACTGCTAGCACTCCATTTTTATAAAGCTTCGATTCACAAAGTATGGTTACGTTTCCTCAGTTTTTCTTTTTATACGTTTTTGTATATGTGCGGTATATGGTTTTTACGGAATAAATGTTATTTCATGCTTCCACTCATCCGTAAATTCCTTCATTGGCATCAGAGCTAGGTTTAGCATATAGAGATTCATATAAAAAATTTCAGATTTTTTAATGCATGTATGGATTTGTTATGTTTTTTGCAAGTTTATTTAGATTTAATTATGAATTAATTCGAAATAATTTTTGCATAAAATCTTGACTACTGATCTGGATTCTACAAGTGTTGCAGATCATCTAGGTATTTGTTTCATAATTTTGTGATGTTTAGATTATTTGTTATGAATTTTTTAAAATTATTTTAATTAAAAATTCATGAAATAATTATGCATATGAATAATTATGATTAAAATTTGCACAAGGACCCATGGCTGATTTGATAGTTTTCTGCTACTACCTGATTTAAGAAATCATATTATTTTAATTTTTATTAATTTATTAATTAATTGTTAATTAATTTATTAATAATAAAATTAAAATGAGACAATATTAATAAAGAGTTATTAATAAGGGAGTAAAGGAAAGGGGGGTTACTCTTTTTTCTTTGTAACAGCGGTAAGCAGACAAACAGCAACGGCAGGAAAGAGAAAGAACAAAAAAAACTGCTGCTGCTGCAACGGTCAGGTGTAGGCGCCTGTAGCGCACGAGTGCGCGGAGGGTGTCGCGCATTCCGGGAATGCGTTACACCCTGTTGCGCATTTCCAGGATGCGTTACACCCTTTAATGGCTTAAAAGGGCTGTAACGCATTACCGGAATGCGTTACAGGGCTTGTAACGCATTCCTATAATGCGTTACAGCCCATCTGTCTTTTTTAAATTTGTTTTTTGGGAGTTTCGTAACTCCGTTTTGGGCGTGCAATATACCGTTGGATTCATTTTTTCGAGACGGATCTAATGGAGTGGTCAAATATTTCTTATATAAAAGTTTTGAACTGTTTATATTCCTGAAAGTGTTTTAAAGCATGTTTTAATTGTTTTAATTTCTTTTAAATGCTATAATAAATCAATACATCATTATATCAATGTGTGACATGATATTGATTGCATGCTTACTTGTTTATTTATTTTTATATATGAGATATATGCCTATGTTTACCATGCGATGATAGATTTAGGTGAACTTAAATCAAAATAAGGCGTGCTCTAGAAAATCTAGAATATGAATCGTTTCTTGCCTTAACAATAATATTTTGAATACAATCATGAGATTCTTGTGTTTATGAAACACGTAATTAAATATGAATTTTCAATTTTGAGAGAAAGGATGATTCTGTCAAAAGCAGATTTCGATCTGTAAGAAAGGGGTATTAAGTGATGCCTCTTGACAATGCTCCCCCCGATCTGGGAATCATCTGATTATCGATTATTGATTTGAAATATTTAATTTAAAAGGAAGAATCTCTTTATAATATGATTATGATTGTAACATAATATAATCCCTCTAAAATTTAAATAATATCAAGTAGTAATTGGCCAATGACAAAACGAGCTTGTATCGGTCATAGCCTTCCAACATGGTAGAAAGTAGTTCTTATTTTTAAATCATTGTCATTTCGTGCTACAGCCGAGGGCTTTGATTTCGAAATAAGAAATACTTGTCTATTATATAGAGATGTATACATTGAATTATATTCTAAAGGTCGTTACGTGCTGCAGCCGTGGGCCGTTGGAAACTGATTCAATTGTATGAAATGTTGGGTTAGACTTGACTTAGAATATTGAGTCTGTCGTGCTACAGTCGTGACTCAATTATTCAAGAGGCTAAAGTTTTATTAGGGAATAACATAAGATGTAATTGACAAGAGTTGTCTGCCTATTGAACATCACATGACGTCTCGTGCTACAGCCGAGGTTGTGTGATGGAATGTATGATCCCTATTCCCACTAGCATTATGAATGCTTAATTTTTTACTTAGGGGGTTGTATAAATTAGATTAACTAGTGGGAGCCACTTATGAATAAAGACCCGATTCATATAGTGTTTTGAAATGAAATTAAATATTTGCTAAGTGTTGTTATGTGTTCATCATTTACAGATTTACTATATACGTTATGTCTTCTGCATTATCACTCCAGAGTATACTAGACGCTCACAAGTTGACTGGTCCTAATTTTGCTGACTGACTTCGAAACTTGAGAATTGTTCTCAGGGTTGAGAAGCTGGAATATGTGATTGACTCACCTAAGCCTATTGAACCTGCTAATGATGCACATAATGATGAACATGTTGTGTATCGTAAGTGGATAGATGATGCAAATGTTGCTCAATGCATCATGCTAGCTTCCATGAACATTGAGCTACAGAAGCAGCATGAGCATATGGATGCTCACACTATCCTTATACATCTACAAGAGTTGTATGATGTGGCAGGGAGGACAGCTCGATATGAGATATCGAAGGAGCTGTTCATTTGTAGGATGTCTGAGGGATCATCTGTGAATGACCATGTACTTAAGATGATCAATTTGATTGAACATCTTGGACAACTTGGTTTTGCCATGAATGGGGAGCTGAGCCAAGACTTGGTCTTGCAATCACTTCCAGGTCCGTTTTCGCAGTTTGTTGTGAACTTTCACATGAATAAGCTGGATGTCAGCCTGGCTGAACTCCATAACATGTTGAAGACTACGGAATCGAATTTCCCCCCTAAGAAGAGCTCTGTTCTTCTAATTGGTGAAGGTTCCAATCCTAAGAAAAGGAAGAAGAACCCTTCTAAGAAGAAGAAAGTAGGTGAAAAAAAGCCGGTTCCACCAAAAGCTGAAGACCCCAAGAGCAAAGCTGTTTGCTTTCACTGTAACAAGGTGGGACACTGGAAGAGGAACTGCAAGGTTTACCTTGCAGAATTGAAGAAGAAGAAGGGTAGTGAGACTACCGCTTCTGTTTCAGGTATGTTCATGATTGAAGTGAATATGTCATTAAATCATATTTCTACTTGGGTATTAGATACCGCCTGTGGTTCTCACATTTGCAATTCGTTGCAGGGACTAAGGAGAAGTAGGACTCTTGAGGAAGAGGAGGTGATTCTACGGATGGGAAATGGAGCAAGAGTTGCTGCTGAAGCTGTAGGATCATTTCATTTACATATGCCTACGGGAAAGACTATTGTTTTAAATAATTGTTATTTTGTTCCCTCGATTGTGAGGAATATTATTTCTATTCCCATGTTAGACTTGGCTGGATTTTCGTTTGTTGTTCATAATAATAAATGTTCAATTCTTAGAGATAACGTTCTTTATGGAAGTGGTATTTTAAATAATGGTCTATATGTATGTGATGTAGAGCATGATTTACTACAAATTGAACATGCTAATAAAAGGAAAAGGGATGATGAAAATCTCACCTTTTTGTGGCACTGCAGACTTGGTCACATTAGTGAAAATAGACTGCGGACATTGAATAAGGAAGGGTTACTTGACCCCTTTGATTTTGAATCATATCCTACATGCGAGTCATGTCTATTGGGTAAAATGACCAAATCTCCATTTAGTGGACATGGAGAGAGGGCTGCAGATTTGCTATGATTGGTACACACAGATGTATGTGGACCAATGTCTATGCAAGCCATGGGTGGATTTTCATACTTCATTACTTTCATAGATGATCGATCTAGATTCAGATATGTGTATTTGATGAAACACAAGTCTGAAGCCTTTGAAAAGTTCAATGAATATAATCATGAAGTGGAGAAACAAACCAAACATAGTATTATAACTCTTCGATCAGATCGAGGTGGTGAATACTTGAATGGAGAGTTTCTAGATTATCTCAAAGAAAATGGTATAGTCTCCCAGTGGACTCCTTCATATACTCCACAGTTGAATGGGGTATCTGAAAGGAGAAATCGAACTTTGTTAGACATGGTTCGGTCCATGATGAGCTATGCGAATCTTCCAGTATTTCTGTGGGGTTATGCATTAGAAACCTCAGCATATTTACTGAATAAAGTGCCTTCCAAATTTGTTCCTCAAACTCTATATGAGATATGGAAAGAAAGGAAACCGAGTTTTAAACACGTTAAGATTTGGGGATGTCCAGCTTATGTCAAGAAAGTTGACCCAGATAAGCTGGAACCTCGATCCGTAAAATGTAGTTTTGTGGGGTATCCTAAAGAGACTTTAGGGTATTACTTTTACACCGATCATAGGGTGTTTGTCTCCAGACATGCTACCTTCTTGGAAAAGCTGTTTATCCTTGAAGGAAACAGTGGGAGAAAAATTGAACTTGATGAAGTTCAAGAAGCACAAACTACTACGAATCAAGTGGAAACACCTGTTCAGACTGAACAACCTTCTGTGGAACAGCCCATTCGTAGGTCAGGGAGAGTGTCTCGCCAACTTGAGAGGTATTATGGCCTTGTCATTGAGAATGACAATGAGTTGTCAATCATTGATGATGACGACCCTATGACCTATAATGAGGTTATGAGTAGTGTTGACTCAGAGAAATGGCAAGGTGCCAAGAAATCTGAAATGGAATCTATGTATACCAACCACGTATGGACTTTGGTTGAAGCACCTGAGGGTGTGAAGCCTATTGAGTGCAAATGGGTATACAAAAGAAAGATTGGAGTAGATGACCAGGTGGAGACCTATAAGGCCAGGCTCGTGGCAAAAGGATTCAGACAAAGGCAAGGGATTGACTTTGATGAAACTTTTTCGCCTTTAGCCCTGTTAAAATCAATTCGGATTTTGATTGCGATTGCTGCTTACTACGACTATGAGATCTGGCAAATGGACGTGAAAACGGCCTTCCTCAATGGGAAACTTGAAGAGGAAGTGTATATGACACATCCAGAGGGTTTTCTTTCCAAGGGAAATGAACACCTAGTGTAAGCTGCTGCGAACCATATATGGTTTAAAGCAAGCTTCTCGTAGATGGAACATCCGTTTTGATGAGACAATAAAAGAGTTTGGTTTTATTAAAAACATAGATGAACCATGTGTCTACAAGAAGGTTAGTGGGAGCGCGGTGACATTTCTTGTATTATATGTGGATGACATACTTCTTATAGGAAATGATATACCGATGCTGCAATCAGTCAAAGTGTGGCTATCGAAGAACTTCACTATAAAGGACTTGGGAAAAGCATCCTACATTCTCGGTATGAAGATCTATAGAGATAGATCTAGAAGAATGATAGGTCTTACCCAGGGTATATACATCCAGAAAGTACTTAAAAGGTTTAGCATGGAAAACTCCAAAAGAGGTCTCATACCGATGAGCCATGGAGTGTCCCTTTCCGAAAAGATGACTCCTAAGACACCTGAGGAAAGAGAGCGTATGAGTAAGATTCCTTATGCTTCAGCAATAGGATCTATCATGTACGCGATGTTATGTACTAGGCCGGATGTTGCTTATTCAATCAGTGTGATGAGCAGATATCAGTCCAATCCAGGTGAAGACCACTGAAAATCAGTGAAGAACATCCTTAAGTACTTGCGAAGGACTAAGGATATTTTTCTTGTTTTTGGTGGTGGATCTGAGTTGAAAATAGAGGGTTATACTGACTCTAGTTTTCAATCAGAAAGTGATGATAGCAAATCCATGTTAGGGTACGTGTTTACTCTGAATGGTGGTGCGATTAGTTGGAAGAGTTCCAAACAGTCTACAACGGCTGACTCCACAGCGGAAGCAGAATATATAGCTGCAAGTGAGGCTGCAAAAGAAGCCGTTTGGATGATGAAATTTGTTTCTGAGTTGGGAGTTGTTCCTAGCATTGAGGAGCCTATTGTGTTGTATTGTGATAACAACGCAACAATAGCACAAGCCAAGGAACCTAGGTCTCATAAAAATTCCAAACATGTTTTGTGACGCTTTCATTTGATTAGGGAAATTATTGAAAGAGGAGATGTCAAGATTGAGAGAGTTGACACACATAACAATATAGCAGACCCACTCACAAAGTCATTGTCTCAGATTCACTTTGATCGTCATAAAGAGAAGATGGGTATTAAATACCAGGGTGATTGGATTTAGTTCAAGTGGGAGATTGAAAGTGTTTGTCCTAAATCCAATCATGTATGATGAGTTAGGAAGAACTTTCTTGTATTCCTATTTGATTTCATTTGAAATTAATAAAAGACTTGTTATAGTTTTATTATGGGCTTTATCTATTTAAAGTGTTTTAAATAAAATGTTCCATAGTTTAGAGTAAAGCTTCTAGAATTATAATGAGATTATAATAGTGAGATCTAGAAGATGATAACTCTAGACTTAAATAGTTCCTGATCATAGGATAACTAATCGGATGTTAGTGGATCCGCAAAGATTGGTACATACTATGCTTGCTCCCTTCAGGAGGATGTCTGTTCTCATAGGCATTTGTGTGGTGACACTATAGCTAGTATGTAGGTGCTTATTAGGGAATAAGTTCACTGAATATGACTCGATAAGTTGAACAACTAATGAAGATTACTCACGTGTCAATAATTGTTCACTGAGTGATAGTTGTACAAGTGTCCTTAGACTTGAGATCGTTAAAGTTATCTTGTATATAATGAACTGTGCTTTGGTTTAGTCCTTTATCTCAAGGACATCCCTTAGGTCTATTCAGGGCATAGGAATTTGTGTACATAGATAGTTAAGGTCAATAGAGGATCTACCCCTTCTAGTATAGGAAGAGAATATCCTATGTTATTCTTAGTATGCGAGTTCTGGAATATCTGGCCAGAGTGTATGAAGTTAGAAAGGAGTTTCTAATTTGCATTAATATGAACTTTGCATTATGAATAAGAAATCATATGATTAAATTTGATAGGCCTGACACAAGATCCACGCCTTGTATTTAATCGGGAAATTATAAGGGTAAAAGGAATTCATTGTACGGTAACTAGTCACTGACAGGTTCTTGGTATTCTAAGCAGTGAATTCATATTATCCGGATAGTCGCGATATGTTGAGAAGCATCACTCACGATGTAGAATAAATATAATTAATCAGTTAATTATATTTAGTGAATTTTAGTATTCATATAAATAATTAATAAAAGTTTACTATTATTTATTTCTACTACCGGAATAATATTGAACCTACAGGGTCATACCATAAAAGAATATTTTCTTTGATGAAATAATGAGAGAGAGAAATATTTTCTAAATAGTTTAGAAAAAGAAATAATGATTAAACTAGTTTTAATTATTATTAAAGCATTTTATAAAGATAAAATGTGGGGGTTAATATATATATATATAAAGATATATTTTATAAACCTAGGAGAGCCCTATAAATAGAATGAGATGGCTCATTCTATTTACACAATTTTGGTTTTGTGAAAACCCTAGCCTCCATCTTCTTCCCCTCTCTCTCTCTCTCGCCCAAAAACTTCATTTTTATAAAAGTTCGGTTTTATAAAAAGGTTCATCGAAGAGGATCATTCAAGGTGGATACCGGTAGAGCACTGCATTTTTATAAAGCTTCAATTCACAAGTTATGGTTACGATTCCTCAGTTTTTCTTTTTATACATTTTTCTATATGTGCGGTATATGGTTTTTACGGAATAAATGTTATTTCACGCTTCCGCTCATCCGTGAATTCCTTCAAAGTTTACCTTCCAAAATTCTACACTAGACTCTTCTGATCATAAGGTAACTCCCAAACTTGGTGTGACTCAAAGGCCTAGCTTGGGCCTCCCTAGGCCTAAGCTTAAAGTTCATTGTTCCCCTGTTTTCTAGATAGAAAAGTTTTCTGTCTTGCACTAACTTGTGACATATGATTCTAACTTAATTCCTATGAATTATGGCTGGAAACACACCTCTGACACTCCCTCTAACTAGGGCCAACCAGGGCCTAGTGAGGGTCTACTCATGACATGGTCAAATCTCCTCATTTCTAGGTTACAGTAAAACTGTCCCCTGCTGGACAAATTTAGTGTTTTCATTCGTGCACCTAACCAAACCTCTAACAAATATTTAAAATCTGAAGTATACCCATAGTACTAGCTTCTGGTGACTTGGGCCTCAAAGTTCATTACAATGACAAGGTCAAATCTCACCCTAAACCTCATGTTACTAAACTAAAAATCTGCAGAATTTAATGTACCCTTTCCACCATGATTTCCCACTTGACAAATCAAACCAAAAATCAACCAAAACCCAAACTAAACCTCAACCAAGGTAACCTACTGAACTAACACTCCCACACGCAATATTGGATTAGTGGAGATCATCCTTACCTAAAGTGCAATATAGCAAAACAAGAGTCAAAATAATATATTAATTACAAGTCATCACAATTTCGAAAATAACAACTTAAATCCTCCATATATACGAATCAAAATCACATAGCAAGGAGCACAAATCATAATTAATATCTTAACTCAACTGAAATTGGAGTTTATTAACAAAAATCAATCTAAATAATCAAGAACTTTCGGAAATCATGAGGCGAACCTATACATGCATGCTTTCGAACTTACAAGCCAAAAATAATACGGTTTCCATATAAATTTCATCTTAGAATCAATATGCAAGCCTAGCATTAACCATAACTAATATGATACTTAGCATGCAAAGATTTTTATCAAGTTTTTATTTCCAAATCCAATCTATTACCACATAAACACACAAAAATCTAACAAAGCAACAAGAACACCATCCATTCGGCTCCTAACAAGTCATGGCCGAATGGATTAGGGTGAAAACAAAATTTGCACACAAGTGTGACACACTCATGTCCAGCCATTCTTAACCCCATGATGATATATCTCATGGTGAAAGCCTTACATTCACAAGAATCAAGGGTGTTCACTTTGAGTTTAACAAAACACTACCATGCAAGATTAAAACATAGATTTTTCATCATAACTCTTTGGTTTTGAGGAATAAGGAAGGAGAGGAGGGAGAGTTAATGTGATATGGTGGTGAGAATTTTGACAACTTGTCTTTGGTTTTTGGTTTTGATTTGACTAAAATGTGAGTGGAATTGAGAATTGACAAAAGTTACCCTCTAGCAAGCTTGTGTCAATTTGCATGCAAGGATAAAGGAGTAACTTTGGCTAGTGAAGTAGTAGTTAGTGGGGTTGGAATTTCCAAGTTTTCCCTTCTCTTGTGTTCGGAGTAAAATGCATGCATGGGCAACTAAGTAAATTGCAAATTAAAAATTAACTAATCTATATAAAATAATTTCTATAAAAATAAATTAATTTCCATAAATCACAAAATATATGTCATAAAATAGCTTGTGATTTTAGAAATTTAATGATATAAGATTAAAAAAAATTTTGTTAAAAGATTTTTAAAAATCGATTTTTCATATAGAATGAAATACTTTTGATTATCATCTAAAATTACTAGATACTAACATTTTCCTTTCAAAATTATTTTGTATAAACTAATACATTAAACACTTAATTTATAGGCACTCAACATATAGATCACCCACATTTATAATTCAACACAATTTAAATCTCAATTATAAACATATAATTACATATAGATAAGATATAGAAATACCGGTCATAACATTGTTCAATTACACAAAAGGTATCAACAACATATTGTTGCCACAAACGACCTGATAAATGCAGAGTCAACCCTAACACACAAAAAATGATTTAGGTAATATGGTATATGACAAATTCTGATCAATTTGATGAAGCTAGTAAACATATCTTGGAAAAAACTTTTCATATGAGAGGTTATGGTATACCTTCAGAAAGGCGAATCATTAACTTATAGCAATAATATTCTTTCATGGAAACATATTCTCGATGTTTCTTTTCAAAATCATTATCATCGGGATTTATATCGGTTGATTTCGACATTTTTGTTTTATTCAATAGAATCTTTGTATGAAAACCTTCATCAGCATGGAGGAACAAAAGTGGTAACTGGAGCTGCATAAAAATATGTCAGTTTCCCAAACCCTCTGAAGCGATTTTGTACACATCCCCACAATTGTATCACGAAAACCTAATGAACTCCATTAGTACTTACTATCAGAACTCCAACCTCATATATTGGTCCAATTATATTAGGACGACCACTCACTGATTGAGAAGATAAGAGAATCAATATAAACTCATCATGTTCATTGTCTTTGAAGCGCTCACGTGCAGTATGAAATTGCCTAACCAATTCATTATGCTGATTTAACATGTCCATCAAAGCTTCAGCGATGATCTCATCAATTTTATCTCTACATCCACCAATTAGATTCATTTTATTCTCCAGTTCATTTTCAGTATCATAGATGTATACTTGACAAAATTTGGGAGATTCACCATCTGTCGGAAGCATACTACCAAGAAGGTGAAGGATTTGACCTTTGACCTTAAAGCAATAGGGTGCTCGTCCATTGTTAATTTTGTGATCTATTTTAACACCACTGGAACACATCACAAATAATGAATTGTAAAGACGATGGTTTAACTTGAAATGGATTATCTTGTCATTTCCATATAGTAATGATCTTAGTGGCTCAGGAGGTTGTTTCTCTCGTGAGAGCTGAACCTGTCCATTCTTGCAACATAGAGAGAAGGCAGGAGAACTGTTTTTGTAGGATTTGTTATTTCGTTCCATGTTCCACATAAGGGCACCACACTTAACACATGTTGAGGTTGGCGGACCAATATTAACATAACCTTCCCAAAGATCAATCCCAGGCAAATCCACGGGTTCAGCTTCTTCAGTATTACCAAAATAAAATAGTCCATTATTTAAATTTATTTAATTACGTGCGATAAACCTTCATAATTTTGAATAAAGTAATAATAAAAATACCTTCATCAAAAAGTTGTTCTTTCACATGTGTTCCATCATATGCGTCATCAAAATTACTAATCAGGTTGGCAGCCACGGGAGAAGGTAATCGACTGTCGTTCATACCAGAGTTCGGCCTAAGTGAAACATCTGCAATTAAATTGGAAAATCAGAATATTGATAATGATGGCCATTCGTGGAAATAAGATGAATTTGACAAAATTCAACTACTCATACTATGTGAAGCAGGATCAATATTCTCCTTAGTTTTTTTTGTTACGTAGAATTGTAGATATGCCAGGGCCTCTGTAACGTCGCTTCGATTCTATTGAAAAGACTTCAATGTCTTATATAAATATATTACAAAATATAATATGTCATCATAATTCCTTATCTCATATATCGTGTTTAAAAATGGAAGAGCCCCATTACCTGATATTTCAGATTCAGCATGAGCCTTTGACGTTTCATTGTTTGGAATATATGATTTGACACTTGAAGGCGGAGTGGTACCTAAAATAATCAATTCATTATTCAAATATTTAAAGCATAAAAATGGACTTCTACTAATCACGGAATAAGAACTGAAAACTTACGATTAGATAAACATGATATGTTTGGGCTGTTATTGGAAAGCAGTGTGTGATTCATTATCTGTTGACCAAAGCCTAAGAAAAATAAAATAAATTGAAAAACCTAATTTATTAGAAAACCAAACCCATAAATGATGATTTGTATCTTTATTTTAATACAGCCACATAAGGTGTTATGAAAACATGGTTAAATAATGTATCTTAAATCGGGGTGCAAAAAGTATGAATAAAGCTTGAAACTAACATACATGTGCTGGCATTGTGATATCTCGATGACATAATTTATGTATTATTGCTTGACACGGGATATGCTTCTATATTTTTGGTAGGAGTTGATCCTACAAATATCAATTAGTTATACAGGATAGTATTGGGCTGTTATTATAATTCAGACTATAATTCAGTTGAGCTTTACCAGAGCCTGATAAAAAAAACAAAGTAGAAATAAACATTATAAATCAATGTAAAATAATAAATGTTAACTACATGTTGTCTACATGACTCACGACTACACGAAAGGTGAGATCTCGAGGACATTATAGTAGAGGTTCTACTAGATGTAGAATTCATTTTTATATCACTTTGCTGAGAACCTGATATTTGAAGAATGATATAAGATCAGAGATTAGTTGCATCAATAATTTACAGAATATATATGATAACACAATGTGGTCAAGAAACATACCCAAGACATAATAATAAATGGATATGGAAAATACAACAAAAAAAATGACATGCTAGGTAATATATTAAGATATGTTGCAAATACAGAATACCTGGATTTTCCAGACCAGTACGATTCATGTTGAGCAAACTATTACGTAGAAACCTGTCCAAAGCTGATTCACGACCTTGACAAACTGGGCTCACAAATTTAATTTATACATTATTAAACACAATCATTCTAAGCTACATTACAGATCTTTCAATCATTGAAAAAAGTATACATATTGTAGTCACTAGACATGACAGATGCTTCGGTAGCCGTCACAGGCTGAGAGATATTTTGTCGGCTACCTAATCTATTCTCATCCAGAGGTTGGAGAATCAGATTGCATATCTGTCCACGAACTCGTCGCTTAACAGCTAAAACGAATACTAAATGTGAAAATGATGACTACAAACTATCGATAACAACGTTTAAAGAAAATAAAGAGATAGTATGATTATGCAGACTCATACCAGGACCGTTGTCATCAAAGGTAGTAGAACGTTTGCTCCCGTTCATAGCTTATTCGGTATGTGATTAGTCCTATCAATATAAAAGTTTAAGAAAATAGAGAAGAAAACCCTTGATTATGCAGATTCATACTAGGTCCGATGCCATGGAAGATAGTAGATCATTTGCTCCCGTTCAAAACTTTACCCTACGCGTCTGTCATTGTTAGTTAAGCCCAGCTTCTGCCATTACTGCAAAACAAACAAAATAGGTTTGGTTAAACATTATCGGACAAAACCTTGAACAAAATATAACAAAAAACGTGTAACACAAAATCAATAGCAGATGATGATGTATACAGTTATTCATATTTATGAATATTGGCTGTAAAAAATGAAGAAGAAGAAGATAATGATTATCAAGGAAAGTAGTAATGAATTTTGAATTTGAATAACTGAAGACATAATTTGTGGATCTGTAATTGATTGGGTATAAAAACAAATCAATTTTAATAATAGTTTTACTCTTTTTAAAATTCAAAAGTGATTTTTTAATAATTATAAATACCATTTAAGATATGGATAGTCCATGGATCTTTGTATTTTTGTATAGAAATTAGTTGATTTAGGAATATGGGTCGATCCACTGGTCAAATTTTGAAAATATGGGTCAAAATAATTACAAAAGTGCCATTCTTAGTACAAAATTTGAGGAGCCTTCATTAGTGCTCATTAAGATATAATAGATATGTCGGGAGAATGCACCTATTATCAATAAAATTTACATGTCATTAATAATTTTAAAAAAATATACATAATAGATAAAAAACACAATTTTAAAGGATATATTTTTAAAATTATAAATGAACTAATATAATAATAAAAATTAGTAAAGTGTTTTAGAATGTATAAACGCGATATATTTTAACTAATCCTTCTCATATTTAAATAATAAGAATAATATCACTGAATATGTTTGAATTAATTTAATGTTTCAGTTTCACTTTGTTCAATAAAAAGTAATTAGTTTGTTATTAATAATTTCTTCACAATTATATATATGTTAAAAATAATAAATTAATATAATTATTGACATTGAAAAATAACCGTGACACCCCCAAATCCAGGGTTAGGGATTTAGGAGACCACAACATCTTGAATCTTGTTTAAACACTTATCTTTGCATAATATTATAATACTCACGCATCTACAACCCCACACTTATTAACACACACACTTACAGGATATTGTATTGTAAACGAAAAACATTACTAGAGTTATTGAATCCGCAAGATGATAGTTATTAGAGACCAAAAGTAATTATATCTTTCCACGAGTATAACCTTTATTTAAGGTTAGACCGTTGGCCAAATATATGTTTCTTCAATACTACCTCAAATAAGTCATACTTATATATAAGCCGGAATAAAAACAACTGAAAGCTAATCCATCTCATACGGTCTACTTGTGGCATTGCACCAAAAAATCTACGGAAAAGCTGGCCATTTCCTACTCGCTTCTGGGATGTGAGCTTTTTGACGACATCTTAGTTCACTGTTGTGTTGTGTCATTTTAAGAAAGTAAGTGTGAGCTATAATGCCCCACATAATAAATTATAGTATGAAAAGACTGTACAAGAATTTATATCTGAATCCGTATATGGATATATGTTTGGTTAAAATATTTTTTCTTGGTGATACACACCTCTTTTAAGAACAATTCTTTGATTGACTTATTAGTCTGCAAATACCTTAATGGTAAACCCATCACCTATGCTTGGGTTATGGTATTGCATCTCAATTTTAATTGGAAGAATAGGACATTCACTAGAGCCCCGAGATATGATGACCAGTCATATAACGATAAGTAATTATTGTTCTCTATATGTAGAAGGACGACTCCCATACATCTAGTTGTCACCCTTGCTACATTCGGGCATATTATGTGTGTCCCATACATCCAGGCTTTCCACATACTTCACATGTTTACATGTGGCACACCAGTAATCGCTCCAGTAGATAAAGTACTGGAGTCTACCCTTCCTTATCCTTTGAAGAATCCTATCATATCCCAAGAACTTGAACTGCATCGAAGTTACCTAAGCGTTTTGCTTGTTGATAGGCATAACTCATCTCTTATGTATATATAAGTACTTCCGAGAATTTTTGGAGGAAGTACTAAGATAATGTGAGTTGACCGTTGTCAATAGATAAGTACTTAAGGGGGAGTTTCTTTTGACACTATAGTCAAAATATTTAAAATACGTCGAAATAATTTTTTTTGACGATCCGAAAGTATTGGAATGATTTTGGAACTCCGAAAATATTTAAAATAAGTTTTATAATTTTTAAATCATATTAAATCATTTAGTAAATATTTAATATTAAATAATAATTTTTAAATAATTAAACCTTGAATAATTCTATTTTTAAAAGATTATTTAAAATAATATTTTTCAACTAATTTATGTTTAAATAATTAAATTAATCTTTAATAAATATAAAATAATTGGTTTTAAAATAAAATAATTGTTGGAGAATACTTCTCCCTTCTTAAATGAATATTTGAAATAATATTTTTTATTCGAGTAATTAAATATAATCGAGAGAATACGATCTTTGAAAATCATTTTAAAATAAATTTGAGGTAATTAATACATCACAAGAGGACGTCGAGTCACTTGGAATAAAATAATTACGGACTTTTAATCGTTCAAAACATCTTAGAAATGATTCTCGGGTTTATACTTCATAAAAGCTCACCGACTCTCGGTCTTATAACTTATACATCACGCTTATTCAGTAGCGTTAATATATTCTACGATATATGCATCATAATCTCAATCAATATCGATACGTTAAATCTCGTATTTTACTATTATGACAAACAGGCATTTCTACGAAAGATAGTAAAACAATCTTCACAACACAACAGTATATGGAGTAGGGTTCGTGAACTTGCATGGGTGTTTTGAGGTGGAGGGCGTTCTCGAGCTAGTCCGGTAATCTATAATTAAGAACATTATCGTTATGTTAGCTTATAATCGTATTTATCGTTACTTGGTAAATACATAATGCTTATAATCAATTACACGACTCGCTTTACTCTCGTCATTTTAATAACGTATGAGTAGTCATTAACTTCATTTTCTTTTCACGATCCTTTATGTCCATTATCCTCGTTTGCTTTTACCACTCGGCTCCTCTCGCGATTTTTATAGATTTCTACTCGCGCGATCTCGACTCTGATATTTTTATAAAATTGAAAACTCCATATTTTCACTTGAAATTTTAAAGAAAGTTAATATACTACATTTTTTAATCTTTATAAAATTTTCATGATTTATGAATAATTTTAAGTCGATCATTTAGAGTTCCAAAGTTCGTAATTCGTAGCAGTTTTTGTCACGTAAATTCTTTTCACTAAATTGGACCTAACTTTTGAGCCATAAATCGAAATCAAGAGATTCAAGCACCTAAACGATCCTTAAAACAAGATCTATCATTACCAAGTCTTATTTTTCAAGAAAACATAGTTTACGCTTTCTGTATTTCTAGAGAAAACTTAATGTCATAATTCAATCATTTTATCGTCATTACGTTTACGATCCATGTTTCGTTTTCACTCTAAACTACTAATTACCAACCAACAATCACCATACCAACATCTAACTACTTAATCATCTCAAACACATCAAGTTATTGATGCCACAACATCAACCTTAGCATCTAACTACTAATATTCAAGAAATCATAAAACAATCATCAAAACTATGTTTGCATCCAAGATCCTTACTTTACTTGAAATTTAAAGCTTAAAAAGGTTTGGATGGAGGTTTATACCTTTATTGGTAGCTTGGGTGGTTTTCTTATTGATGGATGATTCTTGGTGAGTCTTTGGTGTGCTTAAAAAACCTAGATCTTTCCAAGAAATTCAAGAAATTAACAAAAGTCACTATTTGACACTATTCATCATTACTTTCATCATTTTATTTTATCTTTTTATTTTCTTTTATCATAGGTAACCCGATGCCGCTACCCTTCGGGTGCGCACTGGGTAAACCCTACGGGCTCACGCAATAGCCTACAAACTACGTGAACTAAGATAAACCGCATTTAAGCGACATGCTCTAGCTCTGGAGGCATAATCATAAATTCTCCTCCTGTGGGATTCGAACCTGTGACCAAGAGGGTCGTTATTGTAACACCCCCAAATCCGGGGTCAGGGATCTAGGCTATCAAGAGTTCCATTTTCATTAATAACACTTTATCTTAGTAAACAACCAACTGTTGCGTATTGTGACCCCATAATATACACACACACACACCACAAGTTATAGTCTCAGAGATGAATACATAAAATAACACAAGTCATTTTAATCCACAATTTTAAGCCATTACACCTCAAAAGGGGTTTCTGAATAAATTTACATATTCTTTGCCATTATTACAATTCATAAATATACATAAGTCTGGTACATCAACAGTTAAAAACCTAGCCTATTGGTAGTTCCTACCTCACCTACAGCGGCATCAACGCCTACAGCAAACTGTGGAACATTTCTTATCCGCTCGCGAATTGGGAGCTTGGTCATGTTCATCTTGTCGTTGTTGTATGATGAAAGAATAAAATAAGGGTGAGCAACAAGCCCACCAAAATAACATGTATAGTGATTAACAATATATGAGCCTTCTCATAGTACTCATGAAAATCTTGGTCAAGAAGAAATGAACCAAGTTTGATATCTTAACGCGACGAAGTCGCAAAATAATCAGTATATATGTATATATACTTTTCAAAATCTTTGAAATCCTCTGCTATGCATAATATACACAGAGTTCCAGTTTATAACTGTATAAAAATATTGTTGCAAGGTGATTTCAATTATCTAACCTTGTCTTAACGTTTTTCTGAAAATCTTTGTCATACATAAGATAATCATTAACTAGATATAAGTTGAAAAGATGAAGTTACAAGATACTCGAATATACTTATATTTTTTCCGAATACTACTTGAACTACCAATGTTCAAGGTATAATCAGTTTCAAAAGTTCATCACATAGATGAGACTACAAGATAAGACTTGAATAGATTCAATCTTTGAAATATCATTTGAAAGAAATGAAGTTACGAGATACTTCATTAAGTCCCGATATATATATATACACATATATATATATATATCTCATACACTACTTGAAAACCTCTATTATGAAAATTATAAACAGAGTTGCAATAGCCAATGAATTTGGCAAGAAGAAAACCTTGGCATAAACCTGATATCTTGCTGATCAGGAAAAGATACCAATAAGTAACCTTTTCTACTAGTAGATGGACGAATTCCCCACTGGTCATCACCCTCGCCGTAATAGGACCTTATGTTGGACTGCCACTCAGCCGCTTATGCTTTGATGGACTCCCACTGAGCCGCTTACACTGTGATGGACTCCCACTGAGCCCATGGCGCTTATGTCGACGCATTTTAATTGGGCTTACGTCCCGAACGTTGGGCAAGTAATCAAACTCTTTTATCAGATTAGCAACTTCGTTGCGCTAAAAATACACCACGGAGCCGGATCCCTTAGGTTTTGAGCGAGTATTTAAATCCCCTTCGAAATGAAGATCTTATATTTGAAAATGAGTTTTGGGATCCGCTCTGACATTAAAATCATTTTGAAGACTCGAAAATATTTTTGAAAATGTTTGAAGTAAGGATAATTTAATAGAATAAATCAGTTACAAAATAATCGAATAATATCTGAATATTATTCTTTAAATAATATTCCAATAAAGAATATCTTTTATCAAAATAAATCTAGTAAAAGTTTTTGGAAATAATACTCTAAACGAATAATAATTATCGAAAGATATACTTATACGAAAGTAAAATCTTTATTTGAATAATCGAAAATAATGTTTGATTATTGTTCAAAACTATCGAATATACCTTATTCGATTAATAGTTATAGAAAACTATATATATATATATACATATATTATACTCTGGAACATCGACTCCCGGTTTAGAAAAATGTTTACCTTTGGGTCCCCTATACTAAGGGTATACGCAACTACTGCTTATTTCTAGCATAGGTATTTTGCAGTTTATAAGCATTTGAATTGATAATAAAATATCAAGATTTCACAACATGCATATATATACCATATCAACATGCTCCAATATATCGTAAGATTTGCTAATAACAACCATGCACTTATATCAAGATAATGCATCAATATATTTACATCACAACAATAGTATAACGGGTAGAAAACTTGCCTGAGTGTTCCGGGGTAGACTTAAGCTTACGGTGGGTCTGGTAACCTATGAACAACAACATAAGCTGGAATTAAACCACGGTCTCTTAAGAAACTAGACTTTATCGACTTAGACCCTAACGTTCGCTTTTGCGCTTAACAATTTACTTAGGTCGCTCGAGTACCCACGGCTCCACAATTTTTATAAAATTAACCATTAAATGTTTTAAGGCGACTCTTTCGCGAGTACTTTACCAACTAACTAATACACCTTACATAATTGTTTCGTGTTTCAATTAATTATTTAAGGGTCTAAATTATGGTCTCAAAGTTACTCAAGGTTTCGCGGTTCCCTCGCGAAATGCCGTTACTTAAAACAGTCATTTCTCATCACTCGTAACTCGGATTTAGGCGAACGATATATCAAAACGAAGCTCGTAACATGAAATATATAAACATGGAAAAGGTCAGAATATTAAAGTGATTTCACGGGTCCTAAAGTTAAGCACATAAATAGTTAAGGAAAATCGGTCATTATGACGGCTAGAACTTAGCGATTTCTAATATTTTTACCACTTCAAATCAATCCCTTCCAACTAAAATCCATCCACAACTTCAAGATTCAAACCTAGGTTCTGATCTTAGCCAAAACAAGCTCAAGGTCCTCAATCCAATTAAATATTATACCATCTCCATAATCAACTAATCTACTTTACAATCAAAGTTCAATTCAAACTTAGTCATTCAAACAACAACTAATCCATCCAAACCATCCCAAAATTTAAGCAAACAAACTTAGTACTTAAAGGTCCAGAAGTTTTATACCTTTATTTGTAAGGTAAAGTTTCTAGGAAGCCTTAAAACCTTGATTAATCCTTATACAAGCTTGGATCTCACAAACAATCAAGAAAACATAAAGTTAGGTTTTAAAGTTTCTAAAAGTCCGATTGAAAGAACTGTAAAAATTAGGATCTTACCATGCTTATTTGGATGATACTTGTGAACAAGAGTTGTAGGCCATCTCAATACCTTTTCAAAGAGCTATATAACATAATATTTGAGTGAGTATTGAAGGTGATATGGCAGTTTGAAGTTGCTGCTCTGGTTTTGGCCGAGAGCAAGCTTTCAAGGGGGAGAAAGAGTGAAATACTTCTTGTTTTGCCCTTTGACTAGTTGTTTGGTGAATTACTTGATTGCTTCTCTTTTACTTTAATTAACCATATTTAGAATTTACCATGGTTAAAAACACTTGGCTAATATTCCACCAATTCAAAATATCTACTTGGTCATGCTTAGGTCATCTTGATTATGTCATCATTTTAACACATGTCTCCTCCTTGTGGTGTGATGACATCACATCCACTAACCTCTTTGATTAAATCTGAATTACTTGGCTAATGACCACTTATCTGTTATATGGTTCGCTTAACTCTCGTCCTTGTTCGTCGTTTGAGGGATCATATCCGGGATCTTATTACTTGGGTTCCCCTAAACCTTCCTCAATATTTTATATTCCGTTAGTGATCCTCTCTTATAATCCTTGAATTTAAATCCTTTTAATCATGTCACCTTATACTCAATTCTTTCGGTATCTGGTGGATTTTCGGGAAAAATCAAACTGTCCGGATTTAAATTCTAACGACCTTTACATACAGACATTTACTTTATGGAATACTAATACAATCTTAGAATTTCCATAACAGTACTCCTATATAGCGTGGTCTGATAATTTTCCTTAATCAGCATAGTCAGGAAAAGTTACTATTTATCAGGGTTTCAAAAATTTCTAAAAACTGGGGTTATTACAGTCTCCCCTCCTTAAAAGGATTCCGTCCCAGAATCAGATAGAAAATAGTTGGGGATACTTTCTTAGCATTGCACTTTCTAACTCTCAAATCAATTTTCCCGCATTGTGGTTCTACCACCAAACTCTAACTAGTTTGATAACCATATTCCTAAGCACTTATTCCTTTTTGATTCACATACGTTAAGTCTGGTCGCAGGTTTACGTGTTAATATTCCCCTATGTGTCTCGCCTCTGGATCATACTTCCTTAACATTGATACTTGGAACTCATTGTGAACTTGTTGCAGGTTCGGGGGTAGGGCTAGTTCATTTGATAACTGTCACACCCCCAACTTAACAAACAAAATATATAACTATTAGAATATTTAAAAGAAAGTAAATATAACCGAATCCAAGATCTTATAGTTTAGGGTTTGGAACAGCCCAACACTACCATCTATTACAACTGATTTTAATATCGAATCCTCACACAAAACTATCTCTTATTCTACCTGAGCTCGGACATACGCATCGGCGTCACAAGTCTTACGTGTTGTCTTCTTGAATCTAACCATAACTGCTAGCTGTAATATCAGGGTTAAAGCAAGGAGTGAGCCAAATGCTCAACAAGTGCTAAACAATACGGTACAAAACATAAATCGAGATATATATTAAAGAATGACAATACGAAGATATAAATAACAAGAGATGAAATTTTGGGTGATGGCATCATTTGCTTGAATCAAAACATTTTTAAAATCATATCTTAATCAAAATCATTTTATGACGCTACGGATTACAGTCGGTGATCAGCCGCGAAGTAATCCCGAACCTCGCTGGGTTCTAAAACATTAATGGGATCCCTAGACAACTTTTAAGCCTGCAATATAAGTGTGGAAATGACTCGCATCTCAGTCCAGATCCACTATTCAAAAAAAAAATTTATCCCCCTTTGGGACTGAAAATCCACATTTTAATCATTTCAAAAACTGATGCCGATTTATAATAAAATCTCTTAAGTAGTAAACATTTTTATCAAGGGATTATAGATCAACTTTGAAACACTGGAAATAAGTAACAAAATCTCAGGGCCATGATCCACTAGACTTTACTCTATTAGGGTAACTGAAAGGTTTCCATTTACAAAACTTGACAAGGGGATTTAGCAAGGCTATTGGATAATATGAAAAAAAATAATTAATGCCAAACTAGGCTTAAAGCAATGATTCTCGACAAGGTATAAATACTAGAACATCAAGAAGATAAACTTCAAGAATACTAGGGGTGTCAAGAAATGAAGAAATGATTTTTAGCTCAAGGTATATCAGGATTGTCGAACTTTAGGGTAAGAAAGAGGGGTATCAATCAATTATGGACAACTTTGATGAATATCTGGCTTTTAAGTATCAAGGTAAAGTTTCTATAAGGGGTCAAGCATTAGGGTGAGATATCAATACTTTAGGAATCATTAACATGTTAATCAAGAGGATCAATCAAGTATTATAAATAATATTAATCCTCATTATAATATATTCTCACCAACTTAACCTATTTACAACACAAATGGCACTTAGGCCTATATGCACGCAATTTATATTCACCTTATAAATATAATTGTACACATAGCCACATATACTCACATATCATATTTTAATACCAAATAATATCACACACACCATAATGCAACACTAGGCTTGGATGATCTCGATCCCAAACTTAAGTCACTTGGTCGCTAAACTAGACAAAGTTTCCAAATTTTGGCTTCCTTACTCAATGTGCCTTTACTAAACTATCGAAAACCTATTGACCCTCACTTGGGCCTTTTACTCTACTGGCTTTATACTATCTTGCAACCATAGTGGTCAACCTAGGTCTCACTGCTAAGTGTTCTAAGACTATGGGATAAGTGAAAGTGCTCACTAAGGAAAATTTCAGAATGACATCTATGGTTTCTTGAGTGCATTAGACACTCTTAAACTACAAGTTTACCTCCAAAACTTCTACACTAGACTCTTCTGACCATAAGGCATCTCCCAAACTCGATGTGGCTCAAGGGCCTAGCTTGGGCCTCCTTGGGCCTAAGCTTAAAGTCCATGGTTCCCATGTTTTTCTGGGTAGAAAATGCCCTGACTTGAACTAACTTGTGACACATGGTCCTAACTCAAATCCTATGAACTATGGCTGGAAAAACTCCTCTGAAACTCCCTCTAACTAAGGCCCAACAGGGCCTAATGAGGGCCTACCCATGACATGGTCAAAACTTCCTATTTCCAAGTTGCAACAAAACTGTCCCCTGCTGGACAGATTTTTTGATTCTGCTCGTGCACCTAATCAAACGACTTATAAACCTCCAACAAACACCTAAAACCTTTTATATACTCGTAGTTCTAGCTTCTGGTGGCTTGGGCTTCAAAGTGCATAACAAATGCTCATTCAAAACTTCCCCATAAACTAGTGCATCAAATCTGGAAAAATGCAAACACTAACTAATCCCTTTCCACCTTAACTCCCACTTAATAACCAAGCATCCAACCCTTACCGAAGCAAACCTAGTGCCTTAATGTCCTAAAATAGTGTCTCAACAGGAGGGGAGATCATCCATGCCCAAGAACAACAACATGCAACTAAAAATATAACATGCAACTCATGGAAATACTTAACAAGATTTCGGCTAAAGCATAAAGGTTAAATGCTTGCAAATTCGACTTGTACCTATTACTCATCCTTAATATTCATGAAATATATCTTCTCTTAATTATTAATAAGAAATTTATCATGGAAACAATCTATTTTAAGTACACATATTTCGAATTTATAGATTTTTACACATAGCAACATGATTTCGAAAAGAGTAGCATGCAAAACATGGTTGATCATCATTTTAATATCTTAAAACTAGCATGCATGGCTAAACATGAATATATAATGAAATTTCAGTTGCATGCAAAGGTTTCTCCATAAAATACTTAGTTAACACATATATAAAATATATCTCATAGAGAGCTCTTGAATTCACAAGAATCAAGAGTTTCTCTTTGGAGATCACACAAGAACTACACATGCAACCATGAAACTTCAACTCCCAAGTCACAAAACTCTTGGGAAGTGTATAAAATGAATGTAGGTAAAAGATTTACACTAGGGAAGATGAGGAATGAAATGAAAAATGGAAGGGGGTAGCGGATGGGGGCTTCGGCCGAGAGCAACAAGGGAGGGAGGGGATGAGAGAAAAAGTGAGGTGTGTTGGAGTGTGGAGTGAGTGAAAATGACTTCTCCCACTTGATTTTTGGTTTTATGCTTTTAGGTTGACAAAATAATGAGTGGAAGTGAGAATGTACAAAAATGACCTCTAGCTAAAGTTAGGCCATTTTGCGTGCAAGGTTAGTGTGGTAATTTGGTAATCAACAAATGAGTTAGTGGGGTTGGAAAGGTCTTCTTTGCCCTTTGAGAGAATAGAAGGGTGATTTGCATGCAAGCGCTTCTCTGTAATTTGCTAATTATAACAAATAAAATTTGTAAAGATTTATTTTTATAAAATAAAATACAAGTTCAAAAATTATAAAATTTATACCATAAAATAACTTGGATTTTTAGAAATTTTATAAAATCACTTTTGAAATTTGTGAGCAAAATAACTTTTAAAAGAAAATTTTCCAAGGTTTGGAATATTCCTTATTAATCAAAAATAAGGGAAATAAATAAACTCTTGCTTTGAAAAATCATATACTACATAAAGCAAATTTAAAATACAGAAATTTTCATTCACACAACGTATAATCATTAAGTATATTTACATTCGGCTCTAATATTATACCAAGTCCACAAATAATATTACACAAAATGCCGGTCGTAACATCCTCTCCCCCTTAATGGATTCTGTCTCCAGAATCTAAGAGAACAGATGAGGATACCCGGAACGCAAATCTGACTCTAACTCCCAAGTTGATTCTTCGACCTTGTGGTTCCACCAAAGTACCTTCACTAACCTTACCGACTTATTCCTAAGACTCTTTACTTGCCAGTCGAGTAATTTGACATGTTGCTCCACAAATGACAGGTCTGCCTGAATTTCTACAGGTTCATATTCTATCACATGGCTGGCGTCATGATTGTACTTCTTAAGCAACGACACATGGAACACATTATGCACATGCTGATACTGAGGTGGTAAGGCTAACTCGTAGGCTACCTTCCCCACTTGACTCAAAATTTCAAAAGGACCTATATATCTAGGTGCTAACTTCCCTTTCTTGCCAAATCTAGACAACCCTTTTTTTGGTGACACCTTTAACAAAACGGCTTCGCCTACTTGGAATCTAACATCCTTACATGCTGGATCCGCATACTTCCTCTGTCTATCTTGAGCAGCAAGCAACCTTCTCTGAATTAGCTTGACCGAGTCATGCACTGTTGTACCAATTCTGAGCCTAGAATCCTCCCTTCTCCTACTTCATCCCAACTTGTCGGTGATCTACATTTTCACCCGTACAAAGCTTCGTATGGTGGCATGCCAATACTGGAGTGATAGCTGTTGTTGTAAGAGAATTCAATCAATGGTAAGTGGTCGTCCCAACTTCCTGTAAAATCGATTGCACAACTGAGCAACATGTCTTCGATTATTTGAATTGTCCTTTCGCTTTGACCATCAGTCTGCGGGTGGTACGCCGTACTCATGTTCGTGGTACGCCGTACTCATGTTCAATTTCGTGCCAAGACTTTCTTGAAATTGCTTCCAGAATCTCGAGTTAAATCGGGGGTCTCGGTCTGAAACTATCGATACGGGTACTCGATGTCTTAGTATGATTTCACGCACGTACAGATGAACCAATTTGTCCAATGACGACTTCTCATTAATTGTAAGGAAATGCGCCGACTTCGTAAGGCGATCAACTACAACCCATATAGCGTCATGTCCGGATTTCGTTCGCGGTAGTCCCATTATAAAGACCATAGCAATATTTTCTCATTTCCATTCTGGAATCTTTAGGGGCTGAATTGATCCGCTTGGTCGTTGATGTTCTGCCTTCACTTTCTGACAAGTATAACACTTTGCAACCCATTCTGCCATGTCTCGCTTCATATTTGTCCACCAAAAGTTCTGCTTTAAGTCCCGATACATCTTGGTGCTTTCCGGTTGGATTCAAAATCTTGAATTGTGGGCTTCTTGTAGGATCTCATTCTTCAATTCAGGTACATGAGGAATCCAAACTCTTGAGGAAAACCTTAGTATACCTTGCTCATCCCTTTGAGTGCTAATCTCTTCTCCAGTTAGCTGATTCTTTTCTTTCTCCATTACTTCTTCCTGACATTTCCTTATCCTTACCACTAGTGTTGGCTGAAAAGTCATTGCACGATAAACTTCTTCAACTATTCCACAATCACAAAGTTCTAATCCAAATTTCTTAATCTCTTCAGACAGTTCCTTTGGTGTTGCCATCATATTCAACCCCTCCTTCCTACTTAATGCATCAGCTACAACATTCGCCTTTCCAGGATGATAATTTATCGAGCAATCGTAGTCCTTGATCAATTCCAACCATATCCTTTGCCTCATATTGAGCTCCTTCTGAGTGAAAATATACTTTAAACTCTTGTGATCCATATAGATTTCACATTTTTCCCCGTAGAGGTAATGTCTCCAAATCTTAAGTGCGAACACTATGGCGGCTAGTTCCAAATCATGCGTCGGGTACTTTAATTTATGCGGTTTTAACTGTCTTGACGCATACGCGATTACCTTATTGTGTTGCATTAGCACACAGCCCAATCCTTTATGGGAAGCGTCGTTGAAAATCACAAAGTTTCCTTGGTCATCTGGTAGTACTAACACCGGAGCCGTTACCAATCTTTGTTTCAACTCTTGAAAGCTATCCTCACATTCTGCACTCCATTCGAACTTGTGATTCTTCCTGGTTAACTTAGTCAATGGCGTGGCAATTTTCGAAAAATCCTTGACAAACCTTCTATAATACCTTGCCAATCCTAGAAAACTTCGCACTTCCGTAGGTGTCTTTGGCCTCTCCCAACTCATAATCGCCTCAATTTTTGCCGGATCTACTTTAACTCCTTCATTTCCAATGACATGCCCCAAAAATTGAACTTTCTTTAACCAAAACTCACATTTAGAAAACTTGGCATACAACTTCTCTTGCCAAAGTATCTCCAATGCTATCCAGAGGTTCTGCTTATGTTCTTCTTCTGACTTTAAAATAAATAAGGATGTCATCAATGAATACTACTACGAACTTGTCCAAATACTTTTTAAATACCCGATTCATCAGATCCATAAATGCGGCCGGGGCATTAGTCAATCCAAACGACATTACTAAGAATTCATAATGTCCATATCTGGTCCTGAATGCTGTCTTGGGAATATCTTCTTCCTTGATCTTTAATTGATGGTATCCTGATCTCAAGTCAATCTTTGAAAAGCACTTTGCTCCCTTCAACTGATCAAATAGGTCATCTATTCTTGGTAGCGGGTAGCGGTTCTTGATCGTTACCTTATTCAACTCCCGATAATCTATACATAGCCGCATACTTCCATCTTTCTTCTTTACAAACAGAATATGTGCTCCCCATGGTGACGTACTTGGCCGAATCACTCCTTTATCCAATAATTCTTGTAGTTGGCTCGCCAACTCTTTCATTTCTGCTGGTGCCATCCTATATGGGGCCTTTGAAACTGGTTCTGTGCCCGGAGCAAGGTTTACCTCGAACTCGATTTGTCGATCTGGTGGTAAGCATGGTAGTTCATCTGGAAACACATATGGGAACTCGTTAACTACGGGGATATCTTCTATACTGGGGTTGCCTTTTTCTGAATCCACTACATAAGCTAGGAACGACTCACAACCTTTTCTAAGTAGCTTCTTAGCCTGAACGATTATAAGAAATAGTTGCTCTTGCCTCTGTCCCTTAAATACTACCTTCTCTCCACTCTTCGTCTTTAAATACACTTTCTTGGTCTTACACTTAATCTGGGCGTTATTCTTCCCTAACCAATCCATACCTAAAATTATATCAAAATCTCCCAACTTAAAGAGTATCAAGTCGGCTGAAAACTTATGCCCCGAAATATCAATCTCACACTTCGAACAGAATTGATTCACAGGAATCTTCTCTTGGTTCGCAATTACCACATTTACTCCCTCGCTCATAATCATTTTATCACATTGAAGTTTATCAACAAAAGTTTCTGATATGAAAGATCTTGTTGCTCCCTTATCAATCAATACTTTAGCTTTGACATTATTGAGTAAAAGTGTACATGCTATCACCTCAGAGTTCTGAACAGCATCCTTCATTTTCAGATCAAATGTCCTTGATGTTGCTTGCGGAGTTGTTGTAGGTGGTGGAGGTAATGCCAATACCTCGGCTGGCACGCTTGCACTGGTACTTGCCACATTCATTAGAGCTTTGACTGGTCCAGTTGCCTTGTACTTCCTAGCTATATGTCCAGTCTTTCCACACTTGTAACATGTAACTCCTGGCTTCGGCATCTTGCACTCATTTGCCAAATGTCCCTTCTGGTTACACCTATAGCATGTCATGCACAGCTTATTACACATTCCGGGGTGCCTTCTTCCACAGTGCTTGCATTCCGGTCTCTAGAACCTGTTTTCTCCAACTTGTCCTTGGCTTGCCTGGTTGTTCCCCTTCGATTCTTGTCTTTTGCCCAAATTTCCCTTCTTTTGAAAATTTCCGCCCTTATGGAATCCAATCCTCTTTACATTCCGATCTTGTGAATTTCCGGCTTCAGACTTCTCTACATAAAATGGAACCTTTCTCTTCTTGTTATCCCTTTCCTTCCTTCACTGCATCCCATTATTCTCAATCAGAGCAGCTTTCTGTACTACTCCCGCATAAATATCAAGCTCAAACATAGCCACTCTATCTCTGATCCAAGGCTCCAATCCTTATTGAAATCTCTTCATTTTTTCCTCCTCAGTGCTGGTATACTTTGTCACAAACCTTGACAACTCAGTGAACTTCTTCTTATACTCTAGTACAGACATATTCCCTTGCTTCAACTCAAGAAATTTAAGCTCCATCTGATTCTGCATGTACTTAGGGTAATATTTTTCCAGAAATAACTTCTTAAATCTTTCCCAAGAAACTTGCTGAGTTGCTTCCATAGCTTTTACTGATTCCCACCAATAGATGACTTCGCCCTTCAGGAAGTTAGTAGCATATTGCATCTTCTGATCGTCTCCTAACTGTACCAACTCAAAAGCCCTTTCCATTTCCTTAATCCATGTGTTAGCTATTATTGGATCAGTGGTATCATGAAATGCAGGTGGATTCATATTCTGAAAAGCCTTGAAAGTGACAACTTGTTGAGGTGGTACTGGTGGTTCGAGTGGTTGGTGTGGTTCATGGTTATCTTGGTTTTCAATTTGTTATTGAAGAGTTAGTTGTTGTTGAGCTATAGCATTGGTTTGCTGTTGCAAAGTTTCCAGTAATCGAAGAATATTTGGATCTGTGGTAGTTGTGATTGTTGGGTTCTTCTTTTTGGGTGGCATGATCCTGAAATAAGAGTTATGTCGAAACAGGTATGAATGATGAAATAATTCGAGGGTATCGCATGGAATTCTTATTTACATATGAGGTCAAGTTTCAAATTAAACAGATAAGGTGATGCATATAAAGGCGTAAAATAACAGTTGAGAGCAAATGGAATGATAGTGCATAATAATTGTAATTTAAAGGTCACAATACATCAGGATTAGGACAAAGTCTGATTCTAGGAATAACGTGCTTATTTAAAGGAAACAACTAGGAATTCTACGAAGTCTGATAATACAACAACATGAAAGGTAAATAATGGAAAGAACTAAGGCTCCACTCCATCAGAACGGGGCTTGGTAGTCTTCTCCTCTTGAAGCGTCTTCACAATGCTCTGGAGCTCATCCGCCACCATCTGGATGATATACCGGCTGGTGCGGTCTCGGTGCGATGGCATCTCCTCAAGCTTAGTGTTGACGTACTGAACCAAAGTCTCAAGTCTCGCAGCCATCTGCTCCATAGGCTTCCCTTCATAGTTTCGGTTGTCCAAGTACACGTTCTTCAGTCGGTCTATCAGTCGGTCGTACTTGCCCTGAAGCATGTTGTAATAACCCCAATTTTTGGAAATTTTTGAAACCCTTATGAATAGTGTTTTTGCTGAATGAGAAAACTGTTCATGCCACACTATGTAGGGGTTCTGATATGGATATTCTGAGATTTTATTAGTACTTTATATGGGATATAAGTGTATGTAAAGATCGTCAGAATCCAAATCCGAACACTTTGATTTTTCCCGGAAATACACTAGATACGGAAAGATTTGAGAAAAAGGTAACAGGATAAAAAGGATTTAAATAAAAGGATTATAGGAGAGGATCATAAAAGGAATATAATATATTGAGAAAGGTTAAGGGAACCTAAGTAATAAGATCCCGGGTACGATCCCTCAGACGATAAACGAAAACGAAAGTTAAGCGAACTGTATAACAGATCAGCGGTCATTAGGCAAACGATTAGGAAGTTAATCAAAGGGATTAGTGGGAATGATGTCATCCAACCAATAGAAAGAGGACAAGGAAGGGAGGATGACATCATGAGGATGACATAGGCATGACAAGAAAGGAAGGAGATGTGGTGACTTTTTAACCACACAAAACCAAGGGCAACTAGGTAATTCACTAAAGCAAACAACAAAAATCAACCAACCAAAAGCAAATCAAGCCAAAACACAAAAATCTCTCTTCTTCTTCTTCATGCTCTCGGGTTTTTTCTTAAGAAATGGGAAGTC
This sequence comes from Apium graveolens, assembly GCF_009905375.1. Taxonomy (NCBI): domain Eukaryota; kingdom Viridiplantae; phylum Streptophyta; class Magnoliopsida; order Apiales; family Apiaceae; genus Apium; species Apium graveolens. The sequence goes on along the minus strand of NC_133651.1, from coordinate 153,625,414 downwards.
CAAGCTCCTCCACTTACTATTTAGCAAGGTAATTATCTAAGCTTCCCCATGGATAGTTACATACTTCCTATAAGTTTAAGCTTCTAATTCCAAGCCAATCTTTTTCTATAAATCATGAAAGAAGATGGTGAATAGTGTTTTCAAGAACTAAAATTTGTGTTCTTGAAGTTTTGTTTAGATTAAGCTTGGATAAGGGCTTTAAAGGTGATTCCAAGCCATTCTCTTGATTCTCCACTCTCCAAGGAAGGTATAAACTACAAACCCTAGCTTTAGTTTTGAGTAATTAGGATTGAATGTGTTTGATATAGCATATGTGAAGCATGATGCTTGACTGGTTGAGGTTTGGTTGAGTTTGTAGAGATTAGTTGGTTTTATTGCATTGTTGGAGTTGTAAATCTTGGTAATTAGTTAAAGAACCTAAGTAAAGCCTTTAGTTCATGTGAGGAATAAGTATAAATGGTTAATGTGGATTTGTTGGGGTTGTTATGATGTGATGAGGATGGATGTTGGTTGTATGTTGGATTTGAGGTTGGTTTGTGGTTGGTTTTGAATGGTTAAAAATTAGGAAATCGCGTAAACATAGCCGTCGTAACGTCCGATTTTCTTTGGACTGTTTTTGTGCATAGCATTAGGACCCGAGAACCCCCTGCTAGATTATGACCACTGCCATGTTTAGATAGCTCATGTTACGAGCTTCGTTTTGATATGTAGTTCGTTCGATTCCGATGCACGGTTTAGGAGAAACGACCGTTTCAAGTAACGGCGTTTCGCGAACGAAACTTTTCCCCTCGCCTTACTTTGAAACATAGATTAAAGACCAAAAAGGGTTAATTAATATATGAAACATTTATGGTAAGTGTGTTAGGCAGTTGGTAAGACACTCGCGAAGGAATCGCTTTAAAACTCGTAAAGGTTAAATTATTAAAAATGGTGGAGCCGAGGGTACCCGAGTGGCTTAAGCGAATCAGTGAGCGCAAAACAAGCGTTAGAGTCTAAGTTAGTTAAAGTATAGATTTACAAGTGACTTTGGTTTAATTCCAACTTACTTGTTGTTTATAGGTTACCAGACTCGTCCCGAGCCATTCGTAACCCCAGTCGCTCAGGCAAGTTTTCTACCCGTTATACTGTTGTTGTGATGTAAATATATGTATATGCATTATCTTGTGATATTGCATGATTGTTATTAGCAAATTTTGCGATATATTGAAGCATGCTAATATGGTATATATGCATGTCTGTTTCGTAATCTGGTTATCTATCTGTTGATTTCAATGCTTATAGTTGCATAATAACTATGCTAGAAATAAGCAAGTAGTTGCGTATACCCTTAGTATAGGGGATAAAAGGTGAACATATTTCTAAACCGGGAGTCGATGTTCCCGAGTATATATATATATATATATATATATTTATATATATATATATGGATATAGTTTTTAAAACTATTAATCGAATAAGGTTTATTCGATAACTTTAACTTTATTTTATTATTGAATATTATTTCGAATATTATTCGAAGGCGTATGACTCCTTTACATTATTTATTGAATATTATTTGAATATTCATTTGAGGATGTATGACTCCTTTATTTTATTTAATGAATATTATTTATAATATTCATTCGAGGTATTATGACTCAGCTTATTTTATTTATTGAATATTATTTGAATATTCATTTGAGGATCTATGACTCCGATTATTTGCTGAGATATATTCTTTATTTTATTAAAGAATAAGGTGTCGATAATCAAACTTATTTTTGATTATTCAAATAAAGATATTACTTTCGTATAAGTATATCTTTGATTATTTGCTATTCATTTCAAGTATAAGTTTTAATACTTCTACTTCAATTATTTTATAAAGATTATTTTTTTTATGGGAATATTATTTAAATAATAATATTCAGACATTTTCTAAATATTCTGGGGACTGATTTACTTCATTAAATCAGTTTTACTCCAAACACTCTTTAAAGTGTTTTCGAGTCTTTAAAATGATTTTCAAAAGTTAGAGCGGATCCCAAAACTATTTTTATATTTAAGATCTTCCTTTTAAAAAGGGGATTTAAATACTCGCTCAAAACCTGGGGGATCCGGCTCGGTGGTGTGTTTTATATTCGCAACAAGGTTGCTGTCTTGGTAAAAGAGTTTTTGATTACTTACCCAATATTCGGGAAGTAAAATTCTTGGAACAAGTTAATCCATTAACAGGCATCGCCTGGGAAATATCGGTGAGTTTTCCTTTCCAACTAGATACGACTTCTTGGTGAAGCCGTATCAACAAGTTTCTACTTGGGGAAAGGGGGAACGAGCTTTACGTTTCAGAGTCATGGATTTCATCTGAACTAGGAGTGGCATAAGTGGCCGAGTAGCGCCGGCCCAGCCTTATTATATTGGCCCAAATGGCCTGGAAGTTCCGCTAAGGCGGTCCATTCCTTAGGAGTTCAGTGTTCGATTGACAAGTAAATCCGACAGGTTCTCCTCTACATGTAGAAAATGGTGGGGTTGCACTACTACGACTGATCATCGTAAGTGATCTTCCTGGCGCGGCAAACTCCCGTAATGAGTTCATCATCCAATTGGATAATTTCTGCAACACTACCCAGAGCACTTCGATAGAAAGGCTACGGTTGGGCGATTGTTGAGTGTTGGCAGGGTCAAGTTTTCAAAATGATGTTTACATCAAATGAAGTATCTCATAACTTCATTTTATTTTGATGATATTTTAAAGGTTGAATCTATTCAAGTATTATCTTGTAGTCTCATCTATGTGATGAACTTTTGAACTAATTATAACTTGAACGGTGGTAGTTCAAGTAGTATTTGGAAAAGATATAAGTATATTGGAGTATCTGGTAACTTCATCTTTTAAACTTATATCTAGTAAATGATTATCTTATGCATGATAAAGATTTTCAGAATAATGTTGAGACAAGGTTAGATATATGAGATCACCTTGCAACGATATTTTTATACAGTTATACACTGGAACTCTGTGTGTATTATGCATGGAAGAGGACTTCCAATATTTTGAAAAGTATATATGAATATATATATATACACTGAATATTTTGCGACTTCATCGCATTAAGATATCAACTTGGTTCATTTCTTTTGACCAAGACTTTCATGAGTACTATGAGAAGACTCATATATTGTTAATCATTATACATATTATTTTGGTGGGCTTGCTGCTCACCCTTACTTTATTTCTTCATCACACAACAACAGTTAGGAAAGATGGCCAGACTCCAGCAGACCCAGCGCAAGCGCGTGGGAAGCGTCCTGCGTCTTCCCGTTGATGTTGTAGCTGCTATAGCTGTAGAGGTAGATCTATTGTAGATCAGACCATCTACTTTCGAGAATCAATTATGTATAATTATAACTTGTGGCAGATAATGGCAATTAACTGTAAATTTATCAAGTAATCATTTTGGGTTGTAATAACTTTTAAATTGTGGATTCAAAGACTTGTACTTATTTAAATTTCATCTCTGAGACTATAACGGGTTGTGGTGTGTGTTAGTGTGGGGTCACAGCATAAGGTTATTTATTAATTAAGTGAAGTGATATTGTGGAAAGAAAGACCGTGACGACCCGGATCCCCGACCCCGGATCTGGGGGTGTTACAGAAATGGTATCAGAGCCAAGCGTTATAAACCTCAGAGATGATGGGACGTTAAGATAATAAGTTCACTAAGATAATAAGAACTCTTGCCAAGTTCATAGTCGGACTACCTAACGTAGTACTGACAGTTAAAACCCTTATGGGAACCCTTATAAATGTAGTGATAGAAGCGTAGTTCGTTATCGTATATGGTAGCGGGACTCCGAACCCTGAAGTTGAGGAACATCAACGCGATGATGTTTTATTACTAATTGGAGATCAGATTGTGGATCCAATAGAGCGTCCTAACGCAGGACCGGATGATGTTGATATTGAGGATGTAGCGGTTGAGGATGTTGTCCTAGAAGGGATAGTTGCTGAGGAGGATCCCATGGAGGATCCTGACGAGATTGGATAAAGGACCACTGATGAATTGATGACCCTGGTTGGGTCGACTACCAGAGGTAGGATTGGCCGGTCACTACCAGAGGTTCGTTCAAGTTTGTAAAGATAGTAGCCCCTTTAACGCGGCTTACTCGTAAGACTGAGAAGTTCGAATGGACAGAGAAATGCGAGAACAACTTTTAAGAACCGAAGCAAAGGTTGGTGACGTTCCCTATGTTGGCGTTGCCGGATGGAAAATGAGATTTTGTGATTTGTAAGTGACGCTTCGCATAAGGAATTAGGGTGCTTCTTATATAGCACAGCAAGATAATCGCGTCTGCGTCAAGACAATTAAGGGAATTTAAAATTCGATATCCCCACCCATGAGCTTGGGCTCGTGGCAATAGTTTTGCCCTAAAGATTTGAGGCACTACTTGTATGGAGAGAAGTGTGAGATTTACAAACCATAGGAGCTCTAGTACATTCTTACGTAGAAAGAGCTCAACATACGCCAGAGGAGGCGGTTAGAGCTAATCAAGAATTATGATTGGGAGATTCTTTATCATTCGGGGAAAGCCAATATGGTGGCTGATGCCCTTAGTAAAAAGGAGAGACTCAAGATGATAATGTCTTTTGGAGAGTTTATAAGAGATTTTGAGAAAATGGAAATAGTAGTGAAGGTAACCGGAGCCGGTACCGAAAAGCTGTTTGAGATAGCAATACAGCCCGAAGTATTGGAAAAGAACATATTATGCCAGTAAAAGTGATGAATGAAGGCAGAGAGCCAACAAATAGGTATGAGATTAATACCGAGAGAGATGATAAGGGAATAATGAGGTATTCCTATAGAATTTGGGTTCCAAAGGTTTAAGAGCTTAAAGATGAAATCTTAGATGAAAGCTAGTTTGAGGAATAAGAGTTAGAGCAAACCCTGAACGTGATAGTCAGGGAGGTTGCCACCAAGACAAAAGGAACCCATAACATGATGAAGTGGAAAATGAGGATTTAAATTATGTAAGATGACCCCAATTATGGGGAGTAGGAAGAAATATTTAGACTGAGGAAACAAAAGTCGAGTAAGGACAGGAGACCCGAGATGGTACCCCTATACGGCAATTCATGGACCTGTCTAAAGAGAACTTAGACTATTATCCCCAACCACCACCCTGAGGAGACAGTGCGGTGGGAAATTCTTTCATGACCTTTAAGTCGCTAAGCTCTCAGAGTTCCAAGGAACAAGCTGACCCAGTCGAGGCAAGAGCCTGGCTAAAGGAAATAGATGAATCATTTGCGATTCTAAATGATTGACGAACCACAAAAGACTGTTTTGTCACTTACCCTCCTAAGAGAGAGACCACCCGCTGGTGAAAGGCCAAGGAAGGCACGGAGCAAGAGATTATAATAAACTGATTTAAGTTCAGTCAATTGTTTTCAGGAAAGTACTTCCCAAGGTTATGGAGATAGTGTAAAAGCTTAAGAGCCAGAACAAAGGCAGACGAGTATGATGAATTATGAATCTAAGTTGTAAAAGTTATCAAGATTCGTTCTGAAGACACGAATCCAGAATGACGGGATGTTTGAAATCAATGCTTATGTTGTGTTGGTTCATGAAATAACGATAAGAGAAAGGAATATTAAGGCAAAAGAGTTTGAGGAATGATAAGGGAGTTGGGTATGAGGAAACCCTAAAGACTCGTAGAAATAGAAATAGAAAAGTAGGTAATCGTCCGGATGAGAGTGATTCACCATGAGTTAAATTGATGGTTGAAGGTATAAGAGATACATATATTTTATCCCCTGTAAGTTGGGAAGATTCGAGGAAACCTTGAGATAATTCGAAGGATAAATAATGAGACGCGGATAGACTAAGGGGATAAGGAAGTAAGAAATTAGGAAAAAATTTGGATGAAGGAAGTGACCTTCAAGAAGGTGAAATGTAAGACCGGTGGCTTGATACCCAGAAAGGGAGACGCCAGGTATGAAAGATATCCCAACATTGAGGTGACTGTTGAGATAAACAACAAAAGTAAATAAGGAATTATTAAGAAGAAGTTCACGTTGAACACGACCAATATCTTCCAGAACATCCTTGTTATCGTTACCAAATTAGGCAAGACAAGCGGATAACCGTTGTTATCTTTTGGAGGCCATATGGATTGACCTCAATTTGAATAAGGATGCTATTATGAAGTTAGGTATAGACTATCGAGGTGGGAATGATGAATATGATAATCTATCAAGGATATATGACTTGATTTATTCGTGGAAGGATGCAGGTACCTTTTTAAGGTGGAATTAAGGATAGAACATTGGTAACTTAAAATGAATCCTAGGGGACTGCATAAAGGTTGGCATGTCACCCTTAATAGGGACAATATGAGTTTTGACAGTATGATTGGAAAGGATTAAGGTAATAATAACCTTTAAGGATCAGTGGAGAAATTTTTCAGAAGTAAATAGACAATGGTTCTAGTATTAGTAAATGGTATTTTGATATGCCCTGTATATAGGGAATACAGGAGGAACGATTGAAGGATAACCTTAGAGGTTTTATAAGGAAAAAGGTAATATTCAAAATTCTCAAGAATAGAAATGTGGATAAAGGAAATATGACGTAATTATAATGATGCCAAGTGGGGCACGTGTTAAACCACGAGAAAGTATGGATCGAACCAGTAATGGTCGAAATTGTTCAGGGCAATTAGGACTTAAGATAAAAAAAAATGTTCTAAGTATGATTGAGAGTCAGTCTTGACAGTGATTAGCCTCTAAAGAATGAGGCAATAACTTATGGAAAAATGGTGATATTTTTTTTCCCATCTGATTTTAAGGAAAACATCTTCACTCAAGCAGTGATCGGAAATAAGGTAGAAAATTTATTTGGAGGTGGTTAAAATGACATTGACTGTAAGGAAATTTTACTATCTGGAAAGGCCAAAGAGGTGGCCGACACTTTAAAGGTAAGTGGATAATTATAGGCACGTGTGCCAAAAGAATACACTGACGATGGTTAAAAATGTGAAGGTTGAATTATGGTTTGGAAGATTGACATTCCTTCTGATGACTGTGCAATACCCAACCGTAATAGTAGTTGGTAAAGGTTTAATTCGTGTAATCGCCATGAACGGGCTATCTATCTTAGAACGTCCTATCTTGAGATAAGCCAGGACCATGTTTCAAAAAGGACTAGATGAACCCTTGAGTTAATTCTTCTATTGAAGGCATATGATTAAGAATGGTATTAACCTGCTATCGTTGCTTTGATTGAAACTCTTCTGCACTTTTATCTGCTTCATGTCATGAAAGTACGTCAGAGTTTGGAGTGTTCTTCATGAATTGTGATTGGTGATTATGTTACCTCCTTAGAAGGATTTGATACGAGATGTATGGACTCTGTATGGTTAGCTATTAAGACTTCAGGGAAAATGAATGACTACAGTGGGTCAGTGGTGGACCATAGTAAGGCAGCAATGATTCTGCGAGTAGTGAGCTGATTACAACCATGAGAGTTGTATTGGAATGGGTGTTGAGATTGAGTACCACTAATCGGGTCGTGGTAGTGTATGAGTTATCATTGATAGACTAATTAAGTAGAGTATCTACCTAGTGAATAATTATTCTTTCTTATCAATAGAGAGTCGTATTATTATACGAGGAAGGTTGCGGTGCAAGCATAGAATTCTAGTAACGATGATGTATAGAGTGAGATCCCAGATTCGATTTTCGATGTCGAGGGAGTTTCAAAGGTGATTATGTATAAGCTCGAGGAAGAGTGTGGGTCCATAGAATGATGGACGGGATAGCGAAAATATTTAGGCATGGGAAATACAAGGCTATAATGCTTGATGCTGATATAAATATGTATATGTTTTGTTCTCCTATGATAAACCTCTATAGTTCAGAGGTAGGTTCCAAGCCAGATATTTTGTGGCAGTATATTTTTTCATATATACAATTCTCTTCAGTTCGTTCTTTTCTCTTCTTTTCATTTCATGTAAGCTGAGAAGAACAACCCTTCCAGAAAGGGGAGGTATTGCCGAATGACTATCTATCTGTGTGATAGAAGCCTAGTAGGATACCAGCTATTGCTTAATTGCTTGTCAAGTACTAAAGGCTGGCCACCTTCTGTACTAACTATGCGATATAACAAGTGTTCATGATCTTAGTGATCTCTCAACAAATTCCTTTACTTCTATTTGATTGATCAAATTTTGGAAAATAGAAGCAACTGATAAAGGAGTAATAAAGTGGTGGTAGTATGCGGAATGGGAACACATTCGTGATACTAAGGTTGACGTGGTTATTAAAAGGTTATAGAACGCTAACGAGCAAAAGTATAACCAGTATAATATTAGGAACGGAAGGTAGTAGCGATTACGAACTGGAAAAGAATGGGTATTGAGAAGCAGAAGCTCTAATGTTAAAAGCAATAATGAGAGTCTGTGCAATAGACTTGAAAGAATTTGGAATGATCACTTAATTCGGATTGAGTTATCTTACGACAATAGATCATATGTCAGTATTGAGATATCGCCTTATGAGATCCTTGAGGGAAGACAATATCGATCTCCCTTATGTTAGGATGAAGTTGTAGAGCGCAAGATGCTCGGACCAGCAGTGGTCTAAAGGACCAAGGATATGATAGATCTAATCAGAGGACGGCTGGCAGTAGCCCAAGATGGACATGATAAGTATGTTGATTTGACACGAAAGAATAAAGAGTATGAAATAGGGGACCTAGTAATGTTATAGGTATCCCTTGGAAAGGATTGATGAGGTTCGAAAAGAAAGGAAAGCTAAGTCTACAATTTGTTGGACCCTTGGATATATTAAGACGTTTGGGAAGTTAGCATATGAGCTAGCCCTAACCCCGAACATGTAGCAGGTCGTAACGTGTTTCACGTATCAATGTTAAGGAAGTGTAATTCAGATGCCAGATAAATAGGGGCATATGAGCGCATAGATATGCAACCCGACGTAACCTATATGGAGCAACCAGGAAGGGTTATAGAGTGAAAAGGAACGAGTGCTTAGGAGAAGGGTTATCAAACTAGTAAGAGTTTGATGGTAGAACCACAATGTGGGAAAATTGACTTGAGAGTTAGAAAGTGCAATACTAAGAAAGTATCCCTATTTATTTCTATCCGATTCCGGGACGGAATCCTTTTAAGGAGGAGAGACTGTAATAACCCCAATTTTTGGAAATTTTTGAAACCCTTATGAATAGTGTTTTTGCTGAATGAGAAAACTGTTCATGCCACACTATGTAGGGGTTCTGATATGGATATTCTGAGATTTTATTAGTACTTTATATGGGATATAAGTGTATGTAAAGATCGTCAGAATCCAAATCCGAACACTTTGATTTTTCCCGGAAATACACTAGATACGGAAAGATTTGAGAAAAGGTAACATGATAAAAAGGATTTAAATAAAAGGATTATAAGAGAGGATCATAAAAGGAATATAATATATTGAGAAAGGTTAAGGGAACCTAAGTAATAAGATCCCGGGTATGATCCCTCAAACGATAAACGAAAACGAAAGTTAAGCGAACCGTATAACAGATCAGCGATCATTAGGCAAACGATTAGGAAGTTAATCAAAGGGATTAGTGGGAATGATGTCATCCAACCAATAGAAAGAGGACAAGGAAGGGAGGATGACATCATGAGGATGACATAGGCATGACAAGAAAGGAAGGAGATGTGGTGACTTTTTAACCACACAAAACCAAGGGCAACTAGGTAATTCACTAAAGCAAACAACAAAAATCAACCAACCAAAAGCAAATCAAGCCAAAACACAAAAATCTCTCTTCTTCTTCTCATGCTCTCGGGTTTTTTCTTAAGAAATGGAAGTCCAAGCTCCTCCACTTACTATTTAGCAAGGTAATTATCTAAGCTTCCCCATGGATAGTTACATACTTCCTATAAGTTTAAGCTTCTAATTCCAAGCCAATCTTTTTCTATAAATCATGAAGAAGATGGTGAATAGTGTTTTCAAGAACTAAAATTTGTGTTCTTGAAGTTTTGTTTAGATTAAGCTTGGATAAGGGCTTTAAAGGTGATTCCAAGCCATTCTCTTGATTCTCCACTCTCCAAGGAAGGTATAAACTACAAACCCTAGCTTTAGTTTTGAGTAATTAGGATTGAATGTGTTTGATATAGCATATGTGAAGGCATGATGCTTGACTTGGTTGAAGGTTTGGTTGAGTTTGTAGAGATTAGTTGGTTTTATTGCATTGTTGGAGTTGTAAATCTTGGTAATTAGTTAAAGAACCTAAGTAAAGCCTTTAGTTCATGTGAGGAATAAGTATAAATGGTTAATGTGGATTGTTGGGGTTGTTATGATGTGATGAGGTGGATGTTGGTTGTAGTTGGATTTGAGTTGGGTTTGTGGTTGGTTTTGAATTGTTAAAATTGGGAACATCGCGGTAAACATAGCCGTCGTAACGTCCGATTTTCTTTGGACTGTTTTTGTGCATAGCATTAGGACCGAGAACCCCCTGCTAGATTATGACCACTGCCATGTTTAGATAGCTCATGTTACGAGCTCGTTTTTGATATGTAGTTCGTCGATTCCGATGCACGGTTTAGGAGAAACGACCGTTTCAAGTAACGGCGTTTCGCGAACGAAACTTTTCCCTCGCCTTACTTTGAAACATAGATTAAAGACCAAACGGGTTAATTAATGTATGAACATTTATGGTAAGTGTGTTAGGCAGTTGGTACGACACTCGCGAGGAATCGCTTTAAAAACTCGTAAAGGTAAATTATTAAAAATGGTGGAGCCGAGGGTACTCCGAGTGGCTAAGCGAATCAGTGAGCGCAAAACAAGCGTTAGAGTCTAAGTTAGTTAAAGTATAGATTTACAAGTGACTTTGGTTTAATTCCAACTTACTTGTTGTTTATAGGTTACCAGACTCGTCCCGAGCCATTCGTAACCCCAGTCGCTCAGGCAAGTTTTCTACCCGTTATACTGTTGTTGTGATGTAAATATATGTATATGCATTATCTTGTGATATTGCATGATTGTTATTAGCAAATTTTGCGATATATTGGAGCATGCTAATATGGTATATATGCATGTCTGTTTCGTAATCTGGTTATCTATCTGTTGATTTCAATGCTTATAGTTGCATAATACCTATGCTAGAAATAAGCAAGTAGTTGCGTATACCCTTAGTATAGGGGATAAAAGGTGAACATATTTCTAAACCGGGAGTCGATGTTCCCGAGTATATATATATATATTTATTTATTTATATATATATATATGGATATAGTTTTAAAACTATTAATCGAATAAGGTTTATTCGATAACTTTAACTTATTTATTATTGAATATTATTTCGAATATTATTCGAAGGCATATGACTCCTTTACATTATTTATTGAATATTATTTGAATATTCATTTGAGGATGTATGACTCCTTTATTTTATTATGAATATTATTTATAATATTCATTCGAGGTATTATGACTCAGCTTATTTTATTTATTGAATATTATTTGAATATTCATTTGAGGATCTATGACTCCGATTATTTGCTGAGATATATTCTTTATTTATTAAAGAATAAGGTGTCGATAATCAAACTTATTTTGATTATTCAAATAAAGATATTACTTTCGTTAAGTATATCTTTGATTATTTGCTATTCATTTCAAGTATAAGTTTTAATACTTCTACTTCAATTATTTTATAAAGATTATTTTTTTATGGGAATATTATTTAAATAATAATATTCAGACATTTTCTAAATATTCTGGGGACTGATTTACTTCATTAAATCAGTTTTACTCCAAACACTCTTTAAAGTGTTTTCGAGTCTTTAAAATGATTTTCAAAAGTTAGAGCGGATCCCAAAACTATTTTTATATTTAAGATCTTCCTTTTAAAAAGGGGATTTAAATACTCGCTCAAAACCTGGGGGATCCGGCTCGGTGGTGTGTTTTATATTCGCAACAAGGTTGCTGTCTTGGTAAAAGAGTTTTGATTACTTACCCAATATTCGGGAAGTAAATTCTTGGAACAAGTTAATCCATTAACAGGCATCGCCTGGGAAATATCGGTGAGTTTTCCTTTCCAACTAGATACGACTTCTTGGTGAAGCGTATCAACAAGTTTCTACTTGGGGAAAGGGGGAACGAGCTTTACGTTCAGAGTCATGGATTTCATCTGAACTAGGAGTGGCATAAATGGCCGAGTAGCGCCGGCCCAGCCTTATTATATTGGCCCAAATGGCTGGAAGTTCCGCTAAGGCGGTCCATTCCTTAGGAGTTCAGTGTTCGGTTGACAAGTAAATCCGACAGGTTCTCCTCTACATATAGAAAATGGTGGGGTTGCACTACTACGACTGATCATCGTAAGTGGTCTTCCTGCGCGGCAAACTCCCGTAATGGATTCATCATCCAATTGGATAATTTCTGCAACACTACCCAGAGCACTTCGATAGAAAGGCTACGGTTTGGGCGATTGTTGAGAGTTGGCAGGGTCAAGTTTTCAAAATGATGTTTACATCAAATGAAGTATCTCATAACTTCATTTTATTTTGATGATATTTTAAAGGTTGAATCTATTCAAGTATTATCTTGTAGTCTCATCTATGTGATGAACTTTGAACTAATTATAACTTGAACGGTGGTAGTTCAAGTAGTATTTGGAAAAGATATAAGTATATTGGAGTATCTTGTAACTTCATCTTTTAAACTTATATCTAGTAAATGATTATCTTATGCATGACAAAGATTTTCAGAAAAGTTGAGACAAGGTTAGATATATGAGATCACCTTGCAACGATATTTTTATACAGTTATACACTGGAACTTGTGTGTATTATGCATGGAAGAGGACTTCCAATATTTTGAAAAGTATATATGATATATATATACTGAATATTTTGCGACTTCATCGCATTAAGATATCAACTTGGTTCATTTCTTTTGACCAAGACTTTCATGAGTATTATGAGTAGGCTCATATATTGTAATCATTATACATATTATTTTGGTGGGCTTGCTGCTCACCCTTGCTTTATTTCTTCATCACACAACAACAGTTAGGAAAGATGGCCAGACTCCAGCAGACCCAGCGCAAGCGCGTGGGAAGCGTCCTGCGTCTTCCCGTTGATGTTGTAGCTGCTATAGCTGCAGAGGTAGATCTATTGTAGATCAGACCATCTACTTTTGAGAATCAATTATGTATAATTATAACTTGTGGCAGATAATGGCAATTAACTGTAAATTTATCAAGTAATCATTTTGGGTTGTAATAACTTTTAAATTGTGGATTCAAAGACTTGTACTTATTTAAATTTCATCTCTGAGACTATAACGGGTTGTGGTGTGTGTTAGTGTGGGGTCACAGCATAAGGTTATTTATTAATTAAGTGAAGTGATATTGTGGAAAGAAAGACCGTGACGACCCGGATCCCCGACCCCGGATCTGGGGGTGTTACACTATTTTTCCATAAATATAAATAGCCTTTTCCCGTATTTTATTTCGTATCAAAATCATTTGCAGACAGTTAATTATATAATTTTCCAGAGAAAAACCTTATATTCATATAATCTTCCAAGAATCAAACAGCAAAACGAAGGTGTTATTGATCTCTATTTCAAAGCTCAAGTATTCATCCAAATGTCTTGAGGTGTTCTATCAGATTCTGTGTTCCAAATCACTGCAGAAATCAAGGTTTATTTTCTGAAAATTTATTTATTTTCGAATTATTTTATTAAAATATGAATTTTTGTTCGGATGATTGTTTGTATGATTTAATGATTGCATGTTGTAGAGCTTGTTTTCCTGATGATTTTCATATGTCATACGTCTGATTTGGAGTTCAATAACATGCTCAAAAGTGGGTTTAATTTTCAAATTTTGAAATTAGGGTTTATAACCCGTATGGATGTTCTTAATTGAAATTTGGGGGTTTCTTATTTCGGGATAGATAGATGTTGTGGTATAGTGGGTTGTGTTCTCTGTGAAATTTGCAATCTAGTCGTACAAGTTTCACAAATCAACGAGGTCTGTAGATAAGGGAATTGTCATTTGAAGTTTACGTCGAGTTCGCCGGAAACCGGCGAACTTCTCGGCCAAATTCAAAAATTTCCTATTTATTTTATTATAAAAATTCATTTTTAATTTCTGAAAATTCTAAAAATTATTATTTTAATTCCAAAAATTATTTTAATTCAAAAATAAATATGAATTAATTAGTTAATTAATTTCAGTTAATTTTTAATTAATTAATTGGTTAATTAATTCAGAAATTAATTGATTAATTGACTTAATTAATTATTAATTGATTTAATTAATTATTTAATTATATTTAATTATTTAAAAATGATTTAAAAATTCTGAAAATAGTTTTGAGCTGTAAAATACTCTTTAAAATTGTTTTCAAGGCTCGATAATTATAACAAAATTGTTTCGAAGCCGAACCGAACCCTGTTTGTTTCTCCAAAATTGATCCAACGACCCGTTTTAATTCTGAAAATGTTTTTAAAATCATTGTAAGTACCCAAAAGCTTGTTTAAGACCCGAGACTTCTTTATAAATGATATATCATTGATCGTGTGACGTGTTATGTGTTATATGTGACTTGTTGGTTGACTATCGGTCTGTGTATTCGATGTTTACTTGTTTATTGCGTAACTTTCCATCCGTTAATCGGATTTGGGTGAAACGAAGGGTAAATAGAAGTATGTGTTGAATAGAATTGTATGAGTTGAATATTGATAGATGTTTATGATTGTGAGCAGAAGAGGCAAGACGTAGGAAAGGGAAACAGGTAGTTGAGCAGTAAGACGGTTGAGATTGGAAGCGAGTGCAGTGTAGTAAGCTAATACCAGCAAGTGTTCTGAACTTTCTCGAGATATTATAGTGATTGATAGTCCTGTTTTTATATAGTGCTTTGAAGCACTGAACCCTAACCATGATTCCAGTTATTGATCTTGAGCCGTAAACCTGATTCTTTCTAGACCATTGCTTGTTGTATACCCAAATACGAACCATAAATATGCGATACTACTCCACAAATACATACAAACTAAATACAAAACACTGAATCGAATTACCTACATACTCAAACCATTGTATCTTATGCTTTGAAAGACCAAATCCTTGAAACCCTGAAACGTTGATTCCTTTGTTCAATTCTTTCATTACCTAGCATCCAAGATTTGAAAATGCCATATTAATCCTTATGAAGATTGAACCCTTTCATTACTGAACGTTCAATGTTGTTAATGTTTTGTTCATTGCTTTACATTGTTATTCTGTTATTATGTTAGAATTGGATTATTTTTATAAAATTATGGACCGATTCGTGGTCAACCATATAATGGTCAAGTTAGGCCAATGTGTGCCTTGGATCCATTAGTTAGAGCAGTGCTGTGTGCTTTGCTCGGGGTTAGTGCGTGACCGATCAGCAGCCTAACCTTGGTTTTTAAAATGAAATATAATATCCAATTCTAAATCATAATCCATTTTTCACCTGATATCAGAACCATATTCACTTGATGATCATTATTCTCAGTTTTGTCATTGTGACTGGCTGAACTATTTAGCTCATTTGTGCGATGTTGTTTATGTTCTTTCCAGTTAAAAAGGAACCAGTTGGTAGCGAGGATCCCCAGTCCA